>NW_020455503.1:859037-899778 GCF_003342845.1 Nothoprocta perdicaria
TTTTTTTTTTTTTTTTTTTTTTTTTTTTTTTTTTTCCTGTTGTAGAGATATCTTTGCAGTTCTTGTCTCTCTGTGAAGTTTGGTGAAGTACCAGCCGCATCTGTCTCGATACACCTAACTTCTCTGTGTAACTTTCCCTACCCTTTTTCTTGCCTTATATTTTTTCACTTTTCTCACACCAACATCCAAAGATTAAAATCAGCCCAAGGAACATGCCTCATCTCTTCCCTGCTTGCTTTTCCTATCTTCTTGCCAGCAGCCAGTTTTTCCTGTCTTCCCTAACTCACAGTCCTGTTGCAGCTTTACTGTCTGTCTTTTGGGCCAATTCCTGATGAACTTCACCAGCCTTCTAGATGATTTAGACCTATTTAATTAGGTTTAAGAGGAACTTGTCTTTTGGCGTGTTCCTTACTGCTAATAATATTATCTTTCATAAAAAAACAACACAAGTTATACATTAGATAATATAACAAAGTAGTAGGGCTTGGGACAAACCTGTGCTTTGCAGTGGAGCTTGGTCCAGTGTGCTAGCACAACTAAACTAGTACTGAGCCTGGAAAGAGTGCAGCCCCCATCAGTGCAACTTTGCACTCCCTTACACCTTGCTGAATGACAGGGTTTAATAGGTTTGGACATAACACCTTGGGGTTCATCCATACCCCATCCTCTTCAGCTGGTGTCTTTCGAAGGCCTCACGTCCTGCAGAGTCTGCTGACACCTTCAAAAACATGGATGCTCTTCCGTCTAATGCTGTCAGCTCCTTCATTCTTTTACACGTAGTTTTCGGTTCCTTGGCATGTGTGCAAGAAAGAAATTCATGTTTCAACTGCTCATCTTTGCTTGCTCAGGGATCACCGCCCCTCATGGCATTTCCTCTTGTCAAGAAGAGTTGACTCAGCTCTCGGATTTCTGTGAACCCCAGTCACCTGCAGGATAGTGAAAGGCCATCTGCTTATCTTGGAGGAGGAGATTCCCCAAGGCAAGAAGATAGCTATGAGATGATGGTGCAGTTTTAAAATAGACTTATCTCATCATGTCATACATTTTTTGAACAAATACCTACCTAAATTAATTCAGAGAGATTTTATTTTAGACACATGGGTATGTTCTCTTGACTTCATAAATCTGAGGCATAGTTTTCAGTCCTTGTCCGATATAGGCGAACATAGAAAATTTCTGCAGCTATAGGTAATACTGCCATTTCTCCTTCTTTGTCTAAGGTCAAAGAAGAATACACTGAATTGCCTTCAGTGCATGTATATATGTTATATATATCTCACATTAAATTCAGTCGATGAATTTTATAATGGCCATAACAAAATCACACGGGCCTAAAGAAAACCTTTCAAAGACTGTCTAAGTGACTAAGAACAATGTAATTAGTCTTGAAGGTATGTGTTGTTTGTCAGGCTTTTGGCACCTTTTACCTATCTTGTTTCTCTGAATACAACTAACTAGTATTTCTGCATTTATAGCATTATTTCTCTCAATGGCTAGTTGTTTCTGCCAAGAATCTAGCCTTTGATGTAAAAATCTATAGCCTGTGGAAATATGGCCCTGGTTCAGTTATAAATTACAATTGCAATGTGCAGGTAAATGTCTGATGAAACTGAAGAATCTTGCCATAACCTGACTTTGTTTAGCATTGCCATAAACTGCTTAAGGGCATGTCTCTCTCATCTGCAAGCAAGCTCAGCAAAGATAGGGTATTCTCACTGTGGTGAACTCCAGGAAGTGCATCTAGATATTTTTTAAATGCTGTAGCCCAGAATTGTTTATCTGGTGCTTAAAAAGAAATAATTTCTGATACTTGGCAAGTGTTGTATCTGTCTTCATCTTAACCAGAGCCATTTAGTTCCCTGTGAACCGACCTCTCGTGTTTCCTGTTGGGAGGAAGAACTTGGCAAAGCCTCGGGATGTTGTTGTAGATCTGTTGTCGTCGCTGACTCAGGAGGACGGGTGGGTCTGGCCATGATGGGACAGATCTGTGCACAATTTCCCCTGGGAACAGGCACCTCACAAGCATGGAGAGGCTCCAGGGATGATTGTCTTCCCGGCACAGAATCCAGCTGCCACCTCATGCCGAGGCTGGAGCTCCTGTAGCCAACTGTGCAAATTAAATTCTCATAACAAAATATTTTAGCCTAAACTAGCTACAAATTTTGGAGTTATTGGAAACACAATACTGACACTCAACATTAATGTTTACCTAATTCAACTCAAAGATTGTGATCTTTCAGTCAGAATGTGCTACTTCTGTCAAGTCATTACAAATATGCTTCTTCCTTTAGCAAGAACCAGTAAATAAATTCTTTCTTCATTATTTAGGCATTCTCTATACATAGTAATTCTCTTCTGAGGGTAATAACAATGCTAATACTGCATTAATAAAGATAAAGACATAAAACACAATGTTGCAATAAATATATCTTGCTACATGCAGGGACACTAGCTGAAAATTGTCTCAAGATACTTTAATGCTTTTCATTGCTATGGTTGCAGAATTAGCGAGGGCGCATTGCTAAGGGGACCTCTATTACATCCATTAATGAGATTTATAAGAACACTAATAGGTAAATCTGAAGTCCAACTCTATCAACAATAATGCAAATTAATACAACTCCAACTCTTTGCAACTCAGGATTATAAATATTCATGATTGTCCTGCACTCAATACACAAGTATTTTCTGAGCACATTTGTATATTCCACATGTCTACGCATTTGCAAAGATAAAATAGCTCCGAGTGGCCTGTCCTGTGCTACTAAGGGAGATATTCTATCAGCTCAAAGTGCAAGGATTAAAGTCATGTCACTTCAGCTACTGATAAAGTAGAGAGTACACCCCAAAGTAGTATTTATGTTATTAAAACCTTTGTTTCTTTGGTGCACGCAGCATTAATTGTGTCTTCTTTGTTGTCTGTGTTTCTTGTTACTGTTCTTATTAAAGAGATGAAAATTAAAAGGAGCATAAAGGCATTGGAAATCAAAACAGCATTAGAAAAACAAAGTAGTTAATGGTGTCGTGTGGTTATAATATAGCAGCTTGATGTAAATTATGGCGATAATATCAAGGTATTAATAATATGTTGTACCGCCACACAAATTGATTGATTTTCAGACAGTAGATAACTGTCTAAATACAGTGTTAAAATCATCTTCATTGACCTACAGTTAAACTTACCTTCTGCATGGACTTAAGTTTGGGCTCACCTAATAGTGACTGTAAAACACTGTACCTGCCGCCATTATCATTTTCTGAATTTCTCAGAATTATATCCTTACCTTACAACAGGCATCTGTTTGGTAATTTAATTGTATGTGTTTTTTTCCGCATTCTATTTCCTTTGTTATTCATTTCCAGGAAAAAAAACCCTCGCTTTTCAGCTGTCATTTATTCTCCTACTTTGTGCACTCTGAGCACCTCTGCTTTTGGCAAGGTCAGCACTCAAAACGTCTTCTCTCTGAACTCCTAATTCTCCTAAACGTTGCAAAAGATGATAATTTGGCTCTTAGGATCAGCAGCTTCACCCTGAGAATGCTTAGCAAGGTAATGCAGTAGGACATACGTGAATACTTCTTTACAATTTTATTGAAGCGAGAAGCAGGGAATATATCCCACTGAGAAATGACAAGGTGTTTTTTTTTTTTTTTYTATTTTTTTYCCSTGCTTTTTTTTTTTTTTTTTGATCTTTTTAGTCCATAAACTGCTTTAACTCACAGCTTCTCCTAACCTCTGCAAAAACCTTGATGCCTAAATAGGGAAGAAAAGGCACTGTGTGAAGCCTGCCAGCCCTGGTGCGATACCCCCATCCCACCACCCACAGGCATCACGCAGCTGCTCTTGTCCAAGTAAGCTCATCTGTATGCAGAGGGACATGGGAACAGTCCCAAATGCTCTCTTGGACCACCTTTAACTTGCTTTGGCTGGAGTCCTTTAAGCAGCACACACCAGCAGCACCGAATGAAGAAGGAGCAAGGGGAGAGCAGTAATGAGATACAGCAAGAAAACCCACAATCAGCACCAGCTGTTGCCCAATTAAACTCAACAGTTCACAGGTGTTCACAAGAGGATACTCAGTTTTGCCTAAGCCAAGGTACCTTCCCAAATAACCCTTAGGAGAACAATGCAAATTAATCTTGCTTTATTGGCCACTTTACATATTTTTAAAGCTTTAAAAATTTTATATGTCAATAATAACAATTTTATAAACTTAATGTCTCCCTCTCCGTTTTCAGCATCTTAATCAAGCCCCCAAATACCAGATTTAATAGCTGACATGTTTATCACTTCTTGGTTCTTTTTAGCTGAATTCTCTTTTCTATTCCCAGCCTCAATTAATACTTTTCTAAGCAGAGTTTATTACTACTCTTTTAATACTTATATTCAAGAAGCTCCTAAAACAACAATCTAGCTGGGCAGCAGTGTACAGGATGTGCCTGGAACTGGTATATTGACCTTTATAGGTACTTCTAGATGCTCTCTGATTTTTGAAACATCAAGTTCATGAATAGCACTATCCTCTTGGGCCTCTGCAGGTGGGCCCTACTGACAATTTAGAAAATCTTCACTGATGTCACTTTGTGATGCATTTGTTTTTTGATTACACACAGGATGCCAGTCTCTAGGGCTGGCACTTTAATCGCTTTAAGTAATCTCACAAAGCAGCAAAAAACAACAGTGAGAAGCAGGGAGAAAAATGATAAAGCATCTCCTCTCGACTGAGTCCTCCTCAGCAAAACCTTCCAAGGCTTGGAAATCATCCATGGGGAGACGCTGACTGGAGGGGTCATCACTAGAGCTGTGACATGAAAGCATGGGCTTAAAAATTAGCTTGCATTTGCTCAGTGCTATTTATTTATGACTGTAGAACCTTAAAACAAAACAAATTTTAACAAAAAGGCATTTACAACATGAAATTATTTGCTTCCTTTTGTAACTCAAAACTGCCTTAAGAACTTCCTTGGCAGTTACAGCAGTTTGGTGTCAACTCATGTAGCCCAGGTTGGGAGGCCCAGGGGAGCGTTATCTCAGCACTGTAAAAAGGATGCATATGATGCCGGCACTGCAAAGGTTAAACCTGATCTCCAATGCTACAGAGACCAGCTCTCAGATTTAACCCACGGGGAAGCATTTATGATGCTCTCTGCCTCCAATTTATTTTAATAACACTTAATAATAATACCTTGCTCTTAACCAAAGTAATGCCTTTCATGCAAGGATCTCAAAGCACTTTCTGCTGAGGAATTAATTTCCACCGCACCCTAATGAGAAAGAGAAGCGTTATTTTACCTGCTTGCAATTTCTCCTTATTAAAAAATACCTTTAGTTTAATACTAAGTGCTTTAAGAGAAGGTTAGAGTTTGTATTTTTGCATTCTCAGCTCCACTAGCTGTGAACTGGGTGTATCCCTGATGTGCTTTTATGTCTACAAATTAAAATGGATCTTTTTCTAGAAATAACTAGAGAGAAACTTTTTAACAACATTGACAAAAAGGAAAAACCAATAATGAAACACATGATAAAATAGGACAAAATCATTTGGGGCTTGGATTCTGGTAATTCTACTTTCTATTTTTTGCTTCTAGAAGAAATGCTTTTTGAAGTCTTTGCATGCTGAGCTTCAGAAGGTTAGCTTAGTAGTGTCTCAGTTCTTAGACACGCTTTGCAGTGAAAATATTCATGTAATTCAAAACATTTCAAAAATACAGTACTGGGTATTTAAATTCCTGGTGTGATACATGCAGAACGCAGAGTGCTAACAGTTGGCTAACAAAAAATGCAGCCTCTTTGCAAAGGTGAAAGAACAACCTTCACAATTTAGAAGAAAATGACTGTGGCTTCTTGTCACTTTTTGCTTCTTTTTTTTTTTTTTTTTTTTTTTTCCCTTTCCTTTCCTCGCTCCTTCTCTGGCTCTAGACGCAGCAGGATAACATCTGCTCCTAGGTAGGAGACTGCAATCTGTGTGTACAAAACCACCCGGCCTGGGGTTGGTCCTCCTGGGTGAAACACTTCCACTTGCTTAGGATTGATGTGAGCCAGACCCCAATGCAGGGGGCTTAGGTAAAATGCAAATTCCCGAAATGATTGCTCCATGGCCCCTTGCTGAGCATATCATATCCCGTATGCTGCCTCTCGGGACAGGTGGGAAGGAAGACTGGAAGTGGCAGATGGGAAACTGTGCCAGCCTGGCATGAGTTTGTCTGACATCTTGGGTGTCTTTTAGCCAGGGTAGCTGGGTTTCCCTTAATCCCACTGAATCACAGGCTATTTAATCTGGGATGAGTTTTCTCTGCGTTAATGGAGGTTAAAGGGGGCAGAGCCATGGGGAGCAGGGCACAGAGCCACGGGCTTGAGCGTGGCTGTGCTCGAGCTGCACATGGTCATCTGCACCTCGGTGTCTCCTTTCCCAGGGGTGAAGATGAGGCATTTTTTGTTGTTTCTTGAAGGCTTACCATTCTGTTTTGTTGCCCAGGCATGTGAATATGCCCCTGCAGTGGCAAGGGACAGGCTTTCCTTGCTGCCAGGCGGATTTCTGCCTCTCGTGAATATGTGTAGGATAAAATTTATCTCATAGAAAGATCTTGACTACTACTGAAATCCCATCTCATCTTCCTCTTCCTCAGTGAATTCCTCCTGTCAGACATGTACACCCATAGAGTGTGCAAAAGAAACCACGGCTAACATGAATTTCTGAGGAATAAGAGAGACCAAAGGCTCTATGGGAAAACTGGATGTCTCCTGAAAGTTGTTCTCCTGCTTCACTACATGCTAAGTACATTCAGGCCTCATCTGGGAGAAATGCTTTATAGTCTTTGGTAGATGAAAATTGATGTTCATAACTAAGGATCCCTCCTGGCCTTAAAAACGGTATGCATTTACAATAATACAGTAAGGTTGGCTACACCTGAGCAGATTCGCTAGCATGATCCCAGTCCCATGGAGCCTCAGCTACTGCTAAGCGCTGTCTCGCATTTTGGGGCTTTACTCTCTCTTCCTTGTAATTGTTTCTTAGAAGTCTGAAAAAAAAAAAGTCATTTCATTCCCTGCTGTTTATTTCCTTTTTGGTTTGGCAGGCATTCAGGCTTTTCTTCCATTTGTTTGCATACAAGCACACACACTTACAATCACCCACACAAGCAACGTGTCACTTAAAATGGCAGAATGAAATTACCATAACTAATACACTTGCTCCTTGTCAATACTGCTGTAGATGCAAAGATTGCTAGGCTGAAGTATGAAACTTATGAAGGAGGTGTCATTTGCAGCCAGATTTTTTTTTTTTTTTTTTTTTGCATTTATTCCTTTTCCTCTCAGGGAGAACATATGGATGGTGATCAAATTAGCCTCCCCGAGATGGCTGAGCATCAGTCAGGCACGGGGGAGCTTGCCCTTTCCTCGCTGCCGGCTTGGGAAGGCGCTGATTCTCCAGGTGCTGGCGCCGCACGCTCCCGCCTAGCCCGAGGCATGGAAACGTTTTGAGCCGGTGAGCGGCTGATGCAAAAATTGGTGCAAAGCTTCTGGGCAGCTCTTGGTGCATGTCCTCAGTTGCAGGAGCTTGTGTTTCCCCTCTCCGCTTGGATAGCGGTAGGCAGGATTGGACTCTGTCCATTCAAATCAGCATTAAAGTGTGTGTTTTTTTCTCCCCCTTAATTTTAGTGCTCACTCTCTTGCTTTCATATGAGTTGTACTGGTATGTGGACTGCACATCTGGGCCCTTAGCTAAGAAAGATTTGAGCTTTTAGCCCTATTCTTTTCTTTTGTATACATGTGTGTGCATGTTTACTGTGGAAATCTGACGCACTGAACAGCACAGCCTGGGATGCAGGACCTAAGGAGCTGGCTGCAGTTTCCTTCCCTAGGTGCATGTATGACAGGAGCTCTGCTCCTCCTAAGGCGCATTTTGGAGTGAGGTCCAGCTCCTCCTTGCAAGGTGTGAATGCTCAGTTATTCCAGTGGCCAAAATGTCCTTGAGTTCCAGCCCTTTCTTCTTTTGTGGCGCAACTGAGTGACTCATGTAGAAGTGAATCACATGCTATTAGCTTGTTCCTCTAATGGAAGAGTTACTGTAGGAAAGGTCAAGCCATGGAGTTTTTAATACAGTTGAAGATTTCATGATTATAGCAAAGAGAATAGTGGTGTCCTTAATTCTTCTTTTCATCTTCACCATAAAAAGTAATCAAAACCATCTGTAAATTAACCATTTATATATATTTTTATATATATATATATACAGACACATATTCAAAATGCTTCTGTGAAGTAGCAGGCAACCAAACATACAGGGCTGTATTTCTTCTGTAGAAGTTCCTGCTTTTATGGCACTAGTGCAGGTGGTGAACATCTCAGGCAGCCTCAAGCAGTGTGAGGTGGCAAAGCTCAGTGGGCTTGGGTGGAGGTTCCTTGCATTTGAGCATTGTGACTAGGTGCAAAATTTTGCCACAGAGCACTTTGCTGTGGTTTAAAGCTCCCCGCTTTGCACTGGGCTGCTCTAATGTTTTTGTTATGATCCATCTCTGTTTAAAGAAATGTAAGCACATTTTTAAGAAAAAGAAACTTGATGCTCATAGACTATCATACAGTTTCTTTAAGTATATTTGTTTTTATTTATAATTCGGTGCATTAACAACAGAAATAACAAAGGTGAAACCCTAGATCTCTATTTAGACTAGAGAAGCTTCCAGGAAGCACTTATAGACATGGCTGTAATGCAAACAAAGTGATAAAGATAATGCTATGGGAATGCATGCTTGCTGCTCCCTGAGCACCGCCAGAAGACGCCAGCTAATAGTCCCCAATCAGTTTTGCCTGAGCAAGTTTATTTTTATTATAAAACACTTACATGGCCACAACTGATAGAAGCATGGCTCAGTAAGACAGTTATCTGGACTGTAACATGGGACTGGGTTGCTTATGAGTGACACAACCTCCCACCACAGGACAAATTTGATAAACTTTGCTATACAGTTTCTGTACAAAAGCAGGTCCTGCCAAAGTAGGCTCATGGAAATAAGTGAAAACATAAAAAGGAAACATATTAAACTGATGCATCATACAGCCTGGGATTAGCTGCAAATTTGAGATTTTAAATTTTAATTTACTGTAAGGAGCAGATAATTATCTATGTGGGTCAAAGTGAGGATAAAGTGCTGCTTAAATCCACACAGGATACTGCTGGGGACTTACAAAGGTATATTTGAATTTCTTGTTATGTGTATTTCTAGCTGCAAGATATGGATTAAAAGTTGGTATATCCTATAATAAAAATATTGATCTAAGAAAGGACATAAAAAGAATAAGGTAAAAAAAAAGTCCCATTTTATTTTCCAATTAAGGCATTCAAGAATCTGGTGGCTCATCAAAGGCTGAAAAATCTTAAAATGCATAGCCGAACGGATGTGGCATGTTCTATGCACTGATCAGTTCTGTCGGGCAAGTATGTTTTAAGTTTTACTCTTTCCTTTTCTATTCTTGTTTCTCTATTGGGTGCTTTACTTCCTGAAATTTTGCAATCTCTCTTATTCATTCATCTCTGAGGCAAATGAGAGGATTGATGTGTGTCGACACTAAGGTAAGGCCAAGAAAGTTTGGGCCTCTATTATTTTCTTCTTATTTTTTTTAGCAAAGCGACATTTAGTCAAGTGAAATGCCCTCAATACACTTTGAACAGAAGCACAGTCTGCACCTATTCTTAATTGATGGCAGTAATCCAATGACCGCTCTTAATAACATCTGCAGAGAAAGGACAGTAAAAGCACTAGGATGATTTTCCCCATGATTAACCTATTTATGCACAGGTATGGGGCTGAATTTCCGCAGGGCACCCGCCCAGCGTGTGCAGACTTGGCAGCGTGTCGTGGGCCTTCACGAGCCCTATGCCAGCATCCGAACTCGCCTGCGCCTGCCCAACTGGAGCAGTCGCTGCCATCAGCCATGTAGACTTATTTATACATCTTATATACTTATATAGATGGACCCCAGCTGAGCAGCTGTGATCTGGCTGTCTATTCTGCTTTGCACCATTTTTGGACAAGGCCGGGACACAGTTATCTCTGCAATTGCCTATTTGTGAGTTTGTTTTCAGGAAATCTCTGGAGTGCTGACTAGCCAAGACTCCCCAGCCTTGTTGTAAATCACAAGACCAACTAAAGCAGAGACAAAACATCGTGGAGAAATAGCCCCCCTCTGTATTTTAGCTGTGAACATTTATGGTAATTCAAGCCACAGAATGTGACTGTGCCTTCTAAAATCAAGGGATTTGACCTTCTGCTAATATTGCTGGCGTGCAGCATGGCTTATTTAAAAAAAAAAAAAAAAAAAAAAAAAAAAAAACTTTAAAACACCAGAGACACAATTGCTGACTTTGCCAGAAATACGCTGTGCTAATCTGTTCCTTCAAAAGCTGTGCTTCCTGACTCTGAGCCTGCAAAGAGCAGGGCAGGTGAGGCAAGGGGACCAGGCAAGGGAGAGGGAAGTGAAGGGGAACCATTAGAGGTTAATAGGACCACATTTTTAAAGGATTTTAAAGGATTTCCATTTATTGTGCACACACAGTTTGCCTGTACCTTCTCCTCCAGAAATTCTGTAAAAAGCCTGTCCTTGAGGTGCTGAACACTATGCTTCAATGTATGAAACCTCTTCTTGGATCTGCAGTGACCTGAAGAAATACTGTCCCCTTCCAGGGAGGAGTTCAGGTGACGGTCCCAAAAATAAATTAAAAAAGAAATGGTAACCCTACCAAAGACAAAACAATCAAGCAAACAAGCAATCAAGCAAACAAAAACCTGAAGTAGACATGTGGAGCTGCTCTTTCTACTTGCTTCTGCAGAGAATATTTAGATACAAAATTGAAAGAAGAGGTCAGAGAGAGGCTGCTGGCGATCCAGCACTGGCAATGGTAGCCCTGAAACCAGAGTGAGAGCTGCCTGAGGAACAGAAGGGGCAAACGTGGGTACTTATCTCTGAAAGCACAGTCCTTTGCAGCTTTATCCTTCCTTTCCACCTGTCAAAATGGACCATGTGTGGGCTGGGAGCAAATTGCTTTTAAAGCCTCCCTGCAGACCTCCCAAGGCCTATTGCGCTCAATGGAGAAGAACTTCCAGATTCTTTACTGGCAGCTTCGGATGCACTGAAAGCTTTTCTCAGGCATTCACCTGTCAAACAAAAATCTTGCAAGTTGAATTTATTGCTTTCACAACCAAAAAAGATTCATGCTATCCAACACCTAAGCATTCAAATTAAAATACAAGCGGGCTATTTAACTATATGATTTTGCAGAAATCCAAGAGACCAAAGGGATTTTGCAGAAATACCTTTGGTAAACACAGTGGTTGAAAGGTTTCTGCATGGTACACACACAGACATTTGGGGAAAAAGGTATAAAATTTTGCTGGCTTAGAGAAATAGAGCTGGAGCGGATAGCCTAACCAACAGCAGAATTTGAGAAAAATGTTTACTTTATCCTTGCTCACACATTTTTCTTTGTCCTTGGGCATAATTTCACTGCTCTGTCAAGCAGGCCTAGTGTGATCTTTGAATTCTGTGAAAAACATGCTCAATTCTACTGTCCTGGAGGAGACACTTTTTGATACTGCTTTGCAATGAAGTCTTAGAGCAACATCAATGTGAAGAGGGTGGTAACCAATGAACCTGGTCAGCCCTGAGGAGCTTCAGTCTTCCTGTGTTCTCCAAGTCCATTGCAATCCTATGCAATATATCATCCCCTGAAATAAGGTTGGCTAGTCACCTAATAAATACGCTCACCCCAAATAGCAAAGGCAAGAAAATGAAACAAGCAACTTCTGCAGACTTAACATTCAACAGCCCACATATGATAAGAGATGCATTTTCTAACTGCAGTTTCTGTGCATTTTCCACTTAGGTACAAAAGGAAGCAGCAGTCTTGTCAGAAGAATAGTTTAGAGCAATGTGAATTTCCTACTGCCAACACTGGTACAGTAGTGGAGAGAAACTTACAACTTTAAAGAAAGAGCAGCAGCATAAACTTTCCTGAAATTGTTTTATTACTTGTGGGACAGAAATAGATGCAGCAAGAGAGAGTATCACATATATCTGGAAGAGAGACCTGGGAAACATACTAGACTAGTAGGGTAAAAAAGAAGCAGCCCAGGAGCTTAAAAAGCATAGTAAGAGCCAACTCTCAGTTTAAAACCTCCCAATTTTTCCAACAATTTCATTTAGCTCCCTACCCTCCCTCTCTCTGCCTTTTACCAGAAGAAAACAGGTGTTTGATTTTTGCAAAATTGCATTTCTGTGGCCTTGAGGCACCAGTTGTCTTAGGGGGGTGGGGGTAAGATCTGAGGAACTGCTGGTAAGCGTATAGAGGATTCAGTTAAATCAAGGTAAGTGTCTGTTCTAAGTTTTGTGAATAACAGATAGATGAGCTATGTAGGTTTTAGGGGGCTGCTCAAGTTTGGGGAAATATAGGGCAATTTTTGTGGGTAATGGACCTAATGCAGTATGTAGAAACCAAGAGTTAATCAAAATTTGCAATGTTTTGATAGTTGTTGCATGAGGTTGAGGATCTACTGGAAAGCAAGTGTTCAAGTGCAGTGCAAGCACAGCCAAAGGCCCTTAAGCTGCTTTTGCTGTAGTAGGTATTTCTGCACTGTTTAGTAGTGCAAGCTGGTCCCAGTGGCTGGACTTATGAATGGAAGTGCAAGCACAGGAAATGTTCCTGTGGGCAGATATATGTGTGCTCTTCTGCCCTGAAGTGCCTGTGCTGTGGGTAGGCAGAATTATTTAGGCTGTTGTATGGAAGATGTGGATCCCCGGTGTGGCCTTTCTCTTGCTTCTCTTGGACTAGGCTTATTGTGAGTGCTACGGGTGCAAAATGTTGCATGGGATGAAGCAAAAGCATGTAAACATAAAAAGTGAATCTAAATATTTAATCAGTTTTTCACAACCAGTGAATCTCTCCAACTTTTATTCCTAGAGGCAATTACAGCAGCTGTTGTCTGAAGTACTAGTGGTTGTTCACCTTATTACACCCAGCTAGTGTTCTTTCTTTTTCCCCCTTTTTATCCCTAACGATTTCAAGCTCAGTTTGCTCCTTTCTCTCTGAAGGAAGGTAAACAATTCAAGAAGCTACAGGCAGCTTTGGAATTCTGAAGGCAGCAATGTGTTTACTTGGCTGTCTGCTTGGATAACCCTGTTTTGAAAGTTAAGGCAAGAAGTAAATGCAGTATTCTGCTTCCTAAGGTAGGTGTTATCAAATCTGGTGCCATGTTCCCAATAAGAAGACTTTTTACATAGGTCACTGAATATTGCCTACATTGATATGTACATATATATATTTATTAGTAGTACAAACTTCTTTATTTGTCTATGCTGGATTACAAAACACTTCAGTCTGCCAACTGCCACTGTTGCGTTAACCACAACATGGTCATTACTGCCCACCATTAGACATGGGGTTATTTTTCTTCACATAAATTCTGTTTTTATTGTTTGTGCTATAATGGCTTCATGTGATGCTGATCTGTCAATGCAGGTAGCAAAGAGTGATCATTACAGTTGGCAATCCCTGAGGTTAATGAGGAGCAATGCCAAGTCAGAATATTTTACTGTTTGAGGTCAGCGTCTTCATTTTGGAGCTGCAGTGAAAATAACTTTTATTTTATTAGATTTGGGAAGTTGATTTGTTGGTGTCTGTTTTGTTGATGTTATTAGGAAACTACTATCAGCAAAGAGAAAAGAACAGTTAAGTGATATAACCTTAGGCAGAAGGGGATTTCTGCCAAGACACTTACTTTTTGGTGTGTGTGGGCACCACTAATTTTGAGAGGTCGTTATGCCTGCAAAAGGGAAGATGGTAGATGGAGGACAGTCAGCCAAGGAGTATTCAGTGTTAGGTTACAAGTGTAAATATTAATTTCTCTTTATTTAATGGCACAAATGTTTAGAAATAATATATTTAATGTGCTTTAAAAGGCCTCTTAAGGCATATTTCCTTACCATTAGCTTTATATCACAGGACTTTTGTAATAAGCTACATATCAGAAGAAAGGAAATAAGGTAGGGATTTCTTTTAAATGAATTATCAGATATTTATGAGTTTCTTTCTAGCCAGAAAGTAGTTCTTGTAGTGGAATAATTGGTGAATATGTACTTTTTTATTTTTTCTTTTTAGTAAAATCAAGTAGACATGTCCCTCAGCTTTCAATAAAATTTAATTGTGTTGGGAAAGTACCTCTATAAACATCCTAAAGGAGAGCTCTTCTTGAATTTGCCATTTAAGACAGGTGAAGAAGGCTGTGAATAGGTGGTCCAATTTAGAAATCATTTATTTAATTTCAAAAATTAAAATGTTCTAATCTGATACGCTGAAAGGATCTTAAATCTGAGTTTGTGTACGGTATTTTTTAATGTGAAAAGTCTAGACATAAAGCTGGGTTTAAATTTAAAAAAATATATATACAACTAGCTGTGGATTTATGAAATAGTGAGGTACAAAGCCTAGTAACAGACATGTGGTTTACTTAAACTGCACTGGATTCGCACTTAATCTGCTTTCCACATTATGTTTAAATAATCTTTAGATATCCACAAAAATTTGCTTTTATAAACCTCATCATTTATCAGGGATTAAAAGAGCAATGTTTTGACAACATAGTTGATTTAAAATATAACTCCTTATTTGTACATCATTAATCCAAATTGATTAGCACCCTCATTTTCTGAGCCTGGTAAATGTATCTCAGTAGTTTATATTTTGGGCAAATGATATTTCTTTTACAATGCATATTGAGGCTCAGGACTGTCTTGTGTCATGTGTGCATGTTATGGAAACAGCTTTCATGTGTATCTTGATGAAGTCAAGGCTTTATGGCTTTTTCAGAACAATTACATTTAAGTGCAAATCAATCAGTGTGTTTACAGTTGATTTCTGAAACTGGTTTCCTACAAAACCGGTCGCCTGCTTATCCTGAAATTCCAGGTCCCTAGGGCACAGAGGGATGATTTGACATTTACTCAACAGACTTACAAAAAAGATAATAAAGTATCTTCTAAAGATGGGAGAAGCCCCCTAATTATGTTAAGACTATCTTTAAAATGAGCCTGCTTCTACATAAAAATCATACTCTTCGAAACCATGGACTCTGTGAGCTGTTATTTAAATAGAGATTTCTGCTTTTATTTACTACAGGACCTTGAATCTAACAGGTAGAAAGAGATTTTTTTTTTCTTTACAAATGAACACTCTCTCCAGCTATGATTTCCAAAAATCTCTTTGCAAATAGACTTTCTTCAGAAAGACTAATAAGATGAAGTGTTGAAGGATTGCTTATGATTTCAGTGCTCCAAATTTTGCATTTTCAGTTTAACAATCCCCCAAACCTTGTCAAAGTCAAGTTTTCATCACTTGAGGAAATTAGACTGTTGTTTAGTGTCTTAAGTTGAGCACTGGGAAATGGAAGCACTGACACTCCATAATGATTTTTTACTCATGCAGCTCATTTCTGTTTTATAGTTGATAGTTGTGTGGCTTTTATCCCCTTTCACCTTTATTCTGTAAGGAAATTTATATGACAGTTGCACTCTTCCATCACATGAGGCCTGAGTGTGAAATATATTAAGGAAATTGTGTCAACGAATCCTGGCAATCTTAGCTGACAAATGGTTTCTGCGCTGTTTCACCTTAAAACAATTTCACTGTGAGTCCAGATAGATAATGCAGTTGGAGACAACAATTTTGATGCTAAAAAGATGTATCTATCCGTTTTTTACCTAGAAGTCTTGTAGCTTCCACTGCAAAAGTAATGAATTAAGAAAAATTCCATGTCACTCCTAGTCACCAATACCTATGAAATCCACTTACCAAATCAGTGATACCATCTATAAGGTTTGATACAGCAGGGAGCCACTTTTGTAGTATCTATTTTCCCTGGATATTTGCTTAGTTGCCTTGCTCTTTCCTAAGGTTTCCTATGGAGCTCTCTGTAGTTTTCAGTATCCCACTGGCACCATTTTTTCAGATATGGCATACAGTGTTTTATACACAAAACCCTTTGCAGAGGATCAAATCGACTTCTCTAACAGACAATACCTGCTCATTGTCTTTAGTACAAGCAATGTGCCTGCACGTTGTCATTTGGGAAGGTTTCTCAAGAAGCCATTTGCCCACGGGCATTTCCAAGACTGCACTGGGGCAGCAAAGTGATGACAAAATGGAAGAAGCTGAGGTATACTACCCTATCTGTAATATGAAATTGTTGCATGTGGGTGTATGTATACTGTTTGTGTATATATGCATCTCCTGTTGTCTCGCTGATAAAACTGTAGCATTTATTGAGAACATTTCTAGTTTTGGTGGCATTTACATAAAAATTAAAAACTGACTTAATATTCAAAATAAAGGTCCAACTGGGCTCAAATACTTTGGTGTAGCTTTATGTGAGGCCCTGTAATGAGGTAGAGACTATTTCAGTAATGTATTGTGTATATAAGAGCGAGGGAGAAGGAGCTTGTCAGTGTTCAATTAAGTGAAAGGAAACATTAATTTAATTGGAGGGTAGCTCCCACTCAAATATGTTATCTGTGGTATTGGTCACACTAGCTCAACTTTATTAAAAATAACAGCCCGTCTCAAAAGCCTTTCACAAGAAAGGTAAATACCAAATGTTAAAGGGAGGGGAAAAGAAAGATCCAAATTGAAGGCTGAAAGGGACTGAAAGAAAAACTGCTGAGTTAAACAAGTGATGAAAGAATGGCTATATAAAACTGTCCTAACTTGAAGTAAAAAGATGGAGGGGACAATAATGAACAAGAAGATGAGGAAAATAGAGATCCAAGATCAGCTTGATAGTTACAGTGATGCATAGCAGAATTAAAACAACTCCTTCCCCACCATAGGTTCATCTTTCAGCTCCTATTTGCAGGGGTAGATTCACTGAAAACCTATGGGGTTATGGAAGGAGCTGCAGAAGGAAGCTCTTAGAAAGACATTGTAAAGTTTTCTGGAACAAAGAATATCTGGAAAGATTTCAATTTTATTTTAAGTTAAACAAGAACATAAATCCCACATTCCTTTTCCATATGATATCTTGTTCATGATATAGGCAGCATAGCAGTAGCCAGTGACATGCTTTAGATTATCGAACAGGAGCTGTATGCATCATGGAGATAAACAGCCTGCCCTCAGCAGAAGTAAACTGAAAGATCTCTGTGTTGCTGGCGTCTCTTCTTATGGTGCCCAAACTGTATTTTGAAGGTTTCTGTAACGTGTTTGCTTACACTCTCTCATATCTACCTGATGATGCCTCCTTGTCCTCTCTTGTAAGTTGTTTGAGGCAGGCACTCTGTCTTGTCCCATGTTTATACTGACAGTAGGACACTGGTATTTCTCACCTGTCACCAGGACCCCTACGTACTGCAGTAACTAAATCCTATATCATCGTTCTTATCCTTTTGCATTATTTCTGCCAGTGTACAGTAGAAATCCTGTACCCAGAGTTTAGATGCTACAGATGTCCCTTGCTTAGCTGTGCTGTCTGGAAGGAAAAACCCATCCCACTGCTGAGAGCTTGGAACAGCTGGTGATTCTGGCACTGTGGGAGGTACCATCGCTGCCCTGCTGTATCCCCCAAGACACGTCTGTGCCTTGGTGTATGTGCAGGGCCAGCAGTCTCCATTCTCTGCACCTCTTTGCTTTTGCTGGCACTCGATAAGACATTAAAATAGTTTACAGTATTTTCCTGTCCATTGGCTCTTGTTGTACTTATTTTTTCTGGAAAGTTAAATCTCCTTGCCTACAGCAGAAAACTCCAAATGAGATCATCCTGGAAATATGTAGGGTTTTTTTCCTCCAAATTTACTGATATTTTCTCAAAACAATGATGCTGTCCATCTCATTGTATCACCTAGTATATGTGTATAAGACTTCAGGAAAGTTCTTTTAAGATGATGTCAAGGAATATAATTTATAAAATATCACTTATTCAAACTGAGCAGGATGGGAAACGAAAAGCAAGTTCCTGATAACTGGGGATTTTTTTATTATCTTTTTTTTGTATATAAAAACCAATGTATCACTGTCCCAAAGTGGCTGTCAGTGATAATTACTGCACAAGATAGTCAGTGATATGGTTTAAAGCAAATCTCTGTAGATGGCTTGAAGAAAGGTGGGGTGAGGTGCATGGAGGGGTGGGGGGGGGAGGAAAGGAAGGAAGAATGCTAGAAAATAAGCATTACCTAATACACTTTATCTGTGAAACTAACCGCCTCTAAAATAAACATGGATTCCTTTTACATTTTCCTTTTGAAAGTGTTGGATTAACCTAATTGGATCACATTATGCAGCTTTTCTACTAAACCAAAATAATTCTATAAGAATGGCTTAATACTAGATTTTATGAATGGTAGGAGCTTTTGATGCAATACGTAAAATGTGAGTATGAATTTTTAGAAGATGTCTTGATGCATATTTTTGCTATGGTACAGATAAATGCAGTATGGAAAGCTTGTATTTGCTTCTGTGAAGATATCCTATTAAAGTTGTGCTTTCCTGGACCAGGCAAATGTCATAGTAGGAGTTATCCATATTACAGTTAAAGGGATTAGTAGATTTAATGATTGTAAAGCTTTATTCTAATATTTCCTCTTCAAAGATCTGAATTAGGCCTATGAAATACGGTATGTTTTTTTAAAGCAGTGGCTAAACTCCTGAATTTTGGAAGTAAACTTAAATCATCGTATCAATTCATGACGTGAAGATAGTCTCCGCATGGGAACTGATATGATGTCTCATACTAAGGCTCAAATGTATGTGTGTGTGCATACGTGCATGTTTTTATATATATATATATATATATATATATATATATATACACATATGTAATATATAACACTTGTAATAAAGTCTACTATTGTATATAGGATACACAGCCCAGGTGGACAATGACCCGAACTGAAGCTTAAAATCCCAAAGTGGGATAACTCCTATCTGGATCAAATCATTAGAAACTGACCCCTTGTCGGTTTTCCTTTACACTAGATGTCATGTTTTTTGATTTCTCAGTGCTCAGAGAAGTTTTGGCTTGTGCTTGTCCAGAGGGACCTGGACAGACTGGAGGACTGGGCGGTGAGAAACCTCATGAGGTTCAATAGGGGCAAGTGCAGGGTCCTGCACTTGGGGAGGAATAACCCTGGACACCAGTACAGATTAGGGGTGGACCTGCTGGAGAGCAGTCCCGCAGAGAGGGACCTGGGTGTGATGGTGGACAACAAGTTGACCATGAGACAGCAGTGTGCCCTGGTGGCCAAGAAGGCCAACGGGATCCTGGGGTGCATTAAGAAAAGCGTCTCCAGCAGGTCGAGGGAAGTGATCATCCCCCTCTACTCAGCCCTGGTGAGGCCACATTTGGAGTACTGCGTCCAGTTCTGGGCTCCCCAGTACAAGAGGGATGTGGAGCTGCTGGAGAGAGTCCAGCGCAGGGCTACCAGGATGATCAGAGGCCTGGAACATCTGCCATATGAACAAAGGGTGAGGGAGCTGGGTCTGTTCAGTCTGGAGAAGAGGAGGCTGAGGGGGGACCTGATCAGCGTGTATAAATACCTCAAGGGAGGCAGTGAGGAGGAGGGGGGCGGCCTCTTTTCAGTGGTGGGCAGGGATAGGACTAGAGGAAATGGCTTCAAACTGAAGCATCGGAAGTTCCACAGGAACTTAAGGAAGCATTTCTTCACTGTGAGGGTGACAAAGCACTGGAACAGGCTGCCTAGAGAGGTTGTGGAGTCTCCTTCTTTGGAGATCTTTAAAACCCGCTTGGATGCAGCCCTGTGCCACGTGCTCTAGGTGACCCTGCGTGAGCAGGGGGGTTGGACTCGATGACCTCTGAGGTCCCTTCCAACCTTCGGCATTCTATGATTCTATGCTCAGGTTTGAATTCTGTTGTACCCTTATAATATTCTTAAGTAAACCAGATGCAACACCTCAACCTGCTTTGCACTCATAGTAAAATAGGTCTGTGCTTGTCTACTTCGTGCTTCAGAGGAAAAGGATTCTAAGCAGCATGTTTTTAATGTGTAATATTTAGGATATTTTTAATAAATAAATCCCATGGAAGATAAAAGACTGTGTGTAAGCAGTATGCGACCTGCATTATTTTGACACAGCTAACATTCTGCAAAATATTTCTGTGGTCTAACTTCCTATTTTCACTCTTCATTTCCTTATTTTCTTTTTATTGATTTTTCTTTGTTAAGTAGATGCCATTTTTGTAAAATGAATGCTTAATCATAAATCATAAATAAACACTTATGTCAAAAAAATTCTCACTGATAACACAGTTAAAACAAGCATTTTGGATATGGATGGAGCAAACGTCAGCTTTCCTCAAAAGCAAGCTTTTCAGTCTTGTGAATGTGGAAAAAAAATGGATATTTAAGGTATAGCCTGTATGTTTTCTAAACTCTGAAAAGAGAAGCCCCAGAAAGTTAACTTCCAATGACAATATACCTTTTTTTTTAAAAAAAAAAGCGTGGCTTTTTTTTTTTTTTTTTTTTTGGTTTCATGATGAGGTTTCAGATGTAATGTCTAAACCTTTGAGCCTGTCAGTGCTGCAGCTCCTTGCAGTGCTGTGTCGCACTGAGAAGGTGCGAGAGATTTGCAGGCTTTCCAAACTACAGTGTGTGCACCTTCAGCTGCTCTCATTCCTCGCTGTGTCCCAAAAGGCTGATTTCTGTGGGGTGCTCTGCCTGCATCTCCAGGTGGCCTTTCCAAGAGCCTTGCAGCCAGAGCTTTCTGGAATTACTGCCTTTGAATTATAGCACTTTCTGGAATTTGAAGCAACACTGTCAGTTTGATATCGCATATCAATTTTTACAAGTATCAGATCTGCTTTTGTGTTTCCCTGCCAATTTTTTTTTGCTTTACAGACTTTTTTTTCCCCTCTCATTTAACAAAAATATTTTCCTTCCCGCGCTGTGAGACACTTGCACAAAAACAGCTTATTGACTGATTACTGACTACAGGAAAAAAGAGAGATGCAATTTAATGTGAAATATGGTGAAACCATAAAGAAAATATGAAAAAAGCCAACATCATAATTGTGCTATAATCTTTTATTAATGATGCGGAAAAAATAGATTTTATTTTAAAATAAAATGGAAACGTATAGTACTCTTAGTATTATAGAAAGGAGGAGGAAGGCGTTAGCTAGCATAAAACAGTAGTCAACAGATCTTGAATTGAGATTTCTGTATATAGAATTTTATTCATATGCAGTCTTTGATAAGTTATTTATCTTTGCCATGAGTACAGTAGCAAAGCAAAAACAATGTATTACACTTATCTCATATTTGGATAGTGTAAATAACTGCTTAAAAGGGCTCAACAGTGGCACTAAATTAGGAAAGATGATTTTGCTTAAAGGCGAAACTACTGATTTAAGTGTTACAGGAGGTGAAGTTGGGTGAAAGCACAGGTGAGGGCAGCTAGGTGTGTGCTTCATAACTGGTTCAGACCTTCTCAGGATAGGGACAAACTTCAGTGGTAGATGTAGTCAGTTTTCAGTACATTGGCAGGTGCAAAAAAATACTGCTTGTCCCTCTGAGTGGGCCTGAATTGGACCTTGATCGATGTTACGGCAAACTGCCCATTGGACTCATTCCTGTTCTGGCAGTGTGTGTGTGTGTATTTTTCTTCTTTCTTCTTCTCCCTCTCCCTTCCCCACAGACTCCTTCAAGAGCATACTTAAATTCAGGCCTTACTGTTTATAAGGGCCTGATGAAAGCGGTTCTGTGTCTTCATTTTATAGTGCAATAAGGTCCTGGTATATATCTGAGAGGAGGAAAAAAAAATCTTATTTCTGCTACTCAAAGCAGTGAATACATAATTAAAACTGCACAAAATTACCTTTGTAATGCTCCCAGTTGTATTTTATTAGTAGGCCCATTAGGATTTGATGAACAAAGCATACTAATGCATTTCTTAGCCCTTAAATGGACTGACAGTTATCAGATTATATTCCAGCTCAGTCCCTCTCCCTTTGTGTGAAATCCCTTGTCTGGAAGCAGAAGCAGGAGCTGCAGCTCCTCCTGGTTTCCCCTGTAGTGCGTTATCACGGCAATGGTGGTGATGATTTTCTTGTGTTTCACTTGTGTTTGCACTGCGTTGCAAATGAAGCTATACTCAAGCTCACTTTGTCCTAATGTCTTAATCCCTACCTCTTATTCAGCCACGCAATGTATATCATGAATTTCCTGAGAAAGAAGGGCATCCTCTGCCTGCCTGGCGATAGATGGCCAGTACATGCCACAAAAGTAAACTATGGGAATTAGCCATTCAGCAGAGCAAATTGGCAAAGATGGCTTGTTTTCTACTCTTTGGCAGAAAGCTAGTGGATTTTTTTTTTCTTCCAGCAACTACAAAACTACTGAAAGTTCACTAGCTCTTCCTCAGGAAAGCAGTATCTCAGTACAATGTTTTCATGTATACATTTTTTTGCTGTCTGTTCTTATTTAAACTACTACTTAAACACAAGCACTATCTTTGTTTTTTTTTTTTCCTAGGATTTCTCAAAGGGTTCCCACCTTCTGTTTGCAAACTGTGGGCCTTTTGTGAACAGATACATCACATAACACTGACAAAAAAGTGAAACTCATGGTAAAAGTTTTCTGAAGTACTTTCTGTCACTTTTGTAATAACAGCTTTCTTGCATATGGTTGCTTATTTGTTGATTATTTGAAAAAGATAGAAAAACATGCTGTTTTCTCTATTCTTAAACAGCTTTGGAGGTTTTGTTTCAATCACTTCCTTAAAAAAAAAAAAAAAAAAAAAAAAAAAGAAAAAGAAATGTATATGAAATTCATGAAAACTTTTACTGTAAGTTTGCTTATGACTTAACCCTTGAGTTTTTCCTGCATAAGCTTCTCCAACTAACTTAAAACTGACTTAAATATTCTTTTATTTTTCCCTGCTGCTACCTCATTGTATTGTGCAGCAGTGCACTGCTCATATTTTTTTTTTTTTTTTTTAATTTTTTAGTGTCATGCTTATATTGCTTCCAAGGAAGCATACTTATTCCTTAACGACCTGGATGAAGGGCTGGAGTGCTCCCTCAGCAAGTTTGCCGATGATACCAAACTGGGAGGAGTAGCTGATAGCCCTGAGGGCTGTGCTGCCATCCAGAGAGACCTGGACAGACTGGAGGACTGGGCGGTGAGAAACCTCATGAGGTTCAACAGGGGCAAGTGCAGGGTCCTGCACTTGGGGAGGAATAACCCTGGACACCAGTACAGATTAGGGGTGGACCTACTGGAGAGCAGCCCCACAGAGAGGGACCTGGGTGTGATGGTGGATGACAAGATGACCATGAGGCAGCAGTGTGCCCTGGTGGCCAAGAAGGCCAACGGGATCCTGGGGTGCATTAAGAAGAGCGTCTCCAGCAGGTCGAGAGAGGTGATCGTCCCCCTATACACAGCCCTGGTAAGGCCACATCTGGAGACTGTGTCCAGTTCTGGGCTCCCCAGTACAAGAGGGATTTGGAACTGCTGGAAAAAGTCCAGCGCAGGGCTACCAGGATGATCAGGGGCCTGGAACATCTGCCATATGAGCAAAGGCTGAGAGAGCTGGGCCTGTTCAGCCTGGAGAAGAGAAGGCTGAGGGGGGACCTGATCAGTGTGTATAAATACCTCAAGGGAGGCAGTGAGGAGGAGGGGGGCGGCCTCTTTTCAGTGGTGGCCAGTGACAGGACTAGAGGAAACGGCCACAAGCTGAGGCACCAAAAGTTCCACAGGAACTTAGGGAAAAGATTTTTAACTGGCACAGGCTGCCCAGGGAGGTTGTGGAGTCTTCTTCTTTGGAGATCTTTAAAACCCAGTTGGACGCAGCCCTGTGCCCCGTGCTCTAGGTGACCGTGCGTGAGCAGGGGGGTTGGACTAGATGACCTCTGAGGTCCCTTCCAACCTTAAGCATTTTATGATATTATGTGAGCAGCTCTAGTAACTTATTTGGGGTATATTTGATACTCAGATGCATGGTTGCTGGACTTGCTTGTATTCCCTGAAATGGGCACATAGTAAGTTAGACATTTCTGTGCCTAAAACAGATGCTGAAAAGCACTCCCCCAGAGATGCAGGAATGTGTATCATATCATATTGAACTACTTAGTTTACTTTAGAGGAGTAAGTTCTTCATGTCTCTCCTTTTCAAGCAGGAGATAAAATAGATTAAAAGTCTAGGGCTGCAATGAAAATAGTGATATAGGAAGGGCTAGACTGACCTTGCAGGTGCTAGTCAAATAAAAATGGAATCCACTGAAAATTCTGGTTGATTAAAGCAGGTAATAGGAAATCAGTTATCCAGAGCCTGGCTACATGTAACAGACGTTCAGATTCATTAGCGATTCTACGAGGAGGTCAGCTACTCATTGCTAATAAGAATTTTGTGTGGTCTCTTTGGATTTCAGTTATTTCTCCCCTCTGATGTTTTATGTAATGTCACAAATGACAGTAAATGTGATTCTGATCCTTCCTCTTATGTACTGTTGCTTGACATTGTTTTGTTTTTGAATGAGCATACATTTTGCTCATCTTTGAAAGTGCCATTGTGTATATTAATTTTTATGATGTAATAGTCTAGCGTTTAAATTTTTCCCTTTCCTTGTCCATTTGTGAGTGACTTGCCCCCCTAAGTGAGGAACTTAGGGTTGATTTAACCTAGGTACAACCTAGAGCAGATGCTAGGCAATGTTATGCAGTCGACTGCAGTGCGATTTGATAATACTTTGAAATATCTTACTTATTTGATGTGCAAATATCTTTTGAGAAGAGATTGTCAAACAGACAAGAGTGAGTAATGGGTTTATGATGTGGTAAAAACAGCTTTCTACTTTGATTTCAATGCATTTGTAGAACAGCATACAAGACTGGTAGGATTATGACACTGGAGCTCACTCGGACATTCTGAAATGCAATTTATTGGAGTTTAGGAGTATACTGTAATCTGTGTGGTTTCAGAAAAATCTATATCTGTATTGATATAATTTTATAACTTTATTATATTGTTATCGATGTAACACTGTAGCGGTGGTCTGTTGCATTTTCCTTGTGATGTGCAGCACAATTAGATTTGTGTATTGTCTGAAGTTTGGTAGATATGGATCAGTATTATATACAGAGACAATTACATATCTGTCTGAACTAATGTGTGAAAATAAATAAGTGGATTCTATGCTCTTCATGTGCTCTCTAAGGAAAAATAAATGCAAGTGTAGTTTACCATGAATGTCCCATATAGTGTTTTGAAGGAAAACAATCTTTTTCCTGTGTGTGTTACTGTTGCTTAAATGTACTAACAAAATATGTTAACATATCTCAAATATGCTAAAATATTTTTAAAATACTATGCAACTTCTTTTTAAGGACTGATGCAAAAGTCATTGTGACTGTATATTTTGAGTCTAGTGTTAATTGACTTTAGTGGGAGACTAGTAGTTGGAAAATGTCTTTGGACTACTTTTATTTTTTTTTTTCAAGGCTTTGCAGAGGCATGTAAGTAAACACAAGATATCTCATTTACCATATATATATATGGTATAAAAATAGAGCAAAGATTGGGAACAGTTTTTGAAAGTTAGCAAATATATAGTTTCTACTGGCCTGCATTCTCCTCGTCTCTCTAAATCTGCACATTATTCTGAATAATATAAGGAAAAAGACAAGAATGAAAGAAAGGCTAAGAAATAAAAAAGGAGAAAAGATAAAAGACTATGTTATAACTGAAAACTCTTTAAAGTTCACCTCTTCTGAAGAATCACCTTATGGTTCAAAGGTCTTTCTCCTCTCTATTCCTTGTGTGTCTCGGGTGCAGTAGCATAGGTGGAGATGCTCTGTGCTCCCACTAGTCAAAGCATCCTCCATCTGGTTCAACAACTGCTCAAATCTTTAATTTAAGATGAGGACTGGTTTGGCCTTTGATTTTAAGAGGAAGTGCAGAAAAGTTGTATGAAAACATAAAACCACCTGTTGCAGCTGTAGTGTAGCTGTAGTGCTACCCTGGCATGGTTGCATTTGTGTTACTAAAGGATAGGGAAACATTTCTTCTGCTCTGCTGTCTTGCAGGGTCTTATTTTACATCCTTACTTTGCTGTTGTGCCTTTCCCCTATGTCTTAAAACTGTCTCCCCTTAAGTAAGGCAATC
Source organism: Nothoprocta perdicaria (assembly GCF_003342845.1). Classification (NCBI taxonomy): domain Eukaryota; kingdom Metazoa; phylum Chordata; class Aves; order Tinamiformes; family Tinamidae; genus Nothoprocta; species Nothoprocta perdicaria. The sequence continues at coordinate 885,199 of NW_020455503.1, forward strand.
AAGGAGAGAGAGTTGAAGTGAAATGCAAAACTCTCCGGACTTCTGCACTGTTTCCTTTTCTTGAGCGACACTCTGCTCCCAAGAGTGAGCCAGTGGCCTGGTCTGTCAACTTGAAAGAGTTTTCCATCTCTTGAAATACAGGAAAGAATTTTATGTGTTTGATGTTCCCACACCCTTCATTTTTGATGATTATTTTGATATGTGCTCCTCTGTGAGCTTTGGGTAGATTTCATTTTCTAAGATTGGCCTTAATATTTTATGTCAACAACAAATACAGTGTTCCTTCACAAAACAGTATGAATTAATGCATATTCTTGCTGTCCATGCTCTGAGTCATTCTTGAAAGCCTGGGCAGTAATTAGAATGACTAGGTAGTATAAGTTTAAAATATGACAAATAAGTTAAGGAGGAAGGCTGTTTGCTGAAATGCCCTGCAAACCCCAAAATGAAAAAAAACCAAAAACTATGCAGCTTAGAAAAGAAAATGAATCTCTCAAAGGCCTAAGGTGGTTGCATATTTATTGTTAATTAAATATTTCAGCCTCAATGCCAGAGGATCTGCTTTCACAAAGCTGGAACGGACATGTGTCACTAATGCTGCCTGTTAAATAAACAGCTTTGTTAAGTGTTGATTCACACAATTCACAGTGGGATCTCAGGGTGTCTAGAAAATGCAAGATGAGTGAACCAGATCTTCATTTCTAAATTGATTAATATATATCTCTATCATTAGAAGGTGCTGTGCATGTTGTTTGATAAGATTGTAGTTGTCTCCATGTTCAAGTAATGTGTGGCCTTGTCAGGATTCACAGGCTTTGGCAATTTTTTCAGTAATACTGCACTATACAATTAGTGATGAACAAGACTGAGAAGACACCCAATCTTGATTTGACTTAGAATTTACACCTTTAAACTCATTACAGATCAACCTGGGAGGGTTTCACAAGCTGAGGAAATAATCATGTATGAGTAAATTGACTGACACACCTTTTTTTTTCATTAATTGCCCTTATGCAGCTTATATTCTTTCACATTTTTCATAGAATATGAAAATATATTGGGTTGGAAAGGATGTCTGGAAATCGTCTAGTCCAACCTCCTGCCCAAGTCAGGGTCAACTAGATCTGGCTGATGCAGACATTGTATAGTGACAGATAGAGAGTCCCTTTGGGTGCCTGCACCAGTGTTTGATTAACCTCACCACGATTTCCTTTTCCTAATACTGAATCAGAATTTCAGAAATAACCTTCCCCTCCCCCAACTTATGACAGATGCCTCTGATCCTTCATTTGTGCATGTTTAAGAAATGTCTGACTCTTACCTTCTCCATACCTTTGTGTTGGATATTTCAAGACAGCAATAAGGTTTCCTCCATTTTCATCTTCTCCTTTCCAAATAAAACAAACAAACAAAAAAACCCAGTTCTCTTGGCTTATCTTCCTGCATCATATACTCTAGCCCTAAATGTCTTGGTGGCCATTCATTGCCTTTACTTCAGTAATTCAATGCATTTCTTTTCCAAGAGAGTCCCAAAGTGGACACAGTGTTCCAGATGTAGCCCCACTAATGCTGAGCAGAGGGGAGGGATTGCTTTCTTCCACCTGCGTGTTGCACTCTTGCTAACACAACACGTATATGGACCATATTGATCTTATCTGCAGAGTAATTTGCATAACGTATGTTAATTTCTGCACCTTAATTTTGTTTGTTGTATCTGTTGTATCACAAAGGGGCTAAAATCAAAATGCAGATCGAAGTTTATATAAGAATTCCCACTGTTAAGTGGAGAAAGTGGTTGAAGTAACTTGTGCGTCAGCCATCAGACCCAAGGGACCTGGGCTGGGCCAAAGTCAAAATGTATTCATTAAAAGTATTTCGCCACCTATTCTCTGCTTCTAGCAAGAAGGACTGCAGATGTGGTGTTACTCTGAAATGTCATTCAGGCTAGATATCTCAGGTTGTTTTTTCTTGGTGCAGCAGAATGAATAACACTTCTCATGTCATCCCCTTTTCTTAGTCACTACTGGCCAGCTTAGCTTTCCTTGTTTTGTGTGGATCACGGCTGCTGGCCCTGGGAACAAGAGGGAAGAGGAAGAAATTTCTTCTAACTTTCTGGTAGCTGTGGTGTGTCTTTTTCAGAAGCTAGCTCAGTCATAACAGGACTTTTATTTTAGTACCTCATACTATTTTTTTTTTATTATTTTTCATAAAGACTCAAGTCCCTGGAGAAGCTCAAAAATTTTCCACCATTTTTTGTGTGCTTTGATTTATAGCCTGGCTTTTTTTTTTTTTTTTTTTTTTTTTTTTTTTTTTTTTTAAATCCTCCTTTACTCCTTGCTTTAAAAATGAAGGCAAAAGTTTTTTTCTCGGAACAGGAGTAGCCCTAATCCAACCCAACCCTTGCTGAGACACTTTGAACAACGTATTTGGCATGATCCTGCTTAAGAATCAAGGATTTTACTTTAAAGGACTCATGCATTGTCATACCAGAATAATGTAAGGAAAAAGATTTCCTCATTCACAATAAATTTGAGTTGCTAGACTTTGGTGTCTAGTGCTAACTTATGGCACTTGATGCTAAAATGTAGCCCCTTGAAATTGTTATAATAAATTAAAGCTGCTGTCAGTGGCTGAAGACATCAAACTAGAGAAAAATATATAGTCAGCCTTAAATTTTGTATTGTAAAAAGAATTTCATTCTTCAGCAAGTTGACAGTAAAAATAGACAAAACCAATATTTTAGGATGTTGTCGCAAAGATCATGTGTGAAAATCTGAGAGTGTCTTGCATTAAGCTGTAAGTTATAGCTGCTCAGGCTTGAGGAGTGAGAAATAGCATATTTCTTGAGGCCCTCAGGACATGCAAGTTGCTCTTTGTTGAATGACAACATGGTCAAACTCTTCAGCTAGCAGCATGTTTGTATGTTTTATTTTTTCAGTTGTCTTTTATGTGTGATACAAAGTTGCTATTAATTTAAAAACTGTCACTCACAGAAAGTGGGAAAGGAAGACCAACTGAGACAAGCACTTGACAACAGCTGAAATTGGTATCCTGAGACAGGTGATAATTCGGTACAGCTAATTATCATTTTTTTCCCATATGAAATAATGACAGAAACACAATAAATTGTTTTTCATTTGATAAGGCATATTTTAAAACTTGCAGTCGATAATGACTTTGTCATAACCCTGGTTGGAGAAAAAGAAATCCCGAAGACAGTGCCTCTATGAATTTCCTCAGCTGTGATTTATTCTTCACCTAGTTTTGACCTTGTGATTGGTACTCAGAGTTCCCTGTATTAATGGTCAAGATCTAAGTTTCCTTAACTAAAGAGTCAGGACGATAGAACTTGAGTAGCTCATTCTTGAGTTTGAAAGGAATGGTAAATTCATATGATTTTTAAACGACTCCTTCCCTGTGGTGTCATGCAGTCTTTTTTATGGATTTATGTTTTATTAGTTTGAGTGCTATTGCTGCTCACATCCCTATTGTACTCCCTAGGTTTCCTGATGTTGTATGAGTTTGTTCCTTAAGCAGCCAGAGGAGCCTGGCATGGGATGGAGTGCCTACTGTGCAGGCAAAATTTGGAGTTTCTCCTTCTTCTCTAACAAGCTTTTCAGGTCCGTATGTCTCTAGGACCTTCATTTTCTTTTAGCTTTTTACTCTTCACAGGAGTTTGGATGTGCTAGTGGATGGTAGACAGACATCACTTGTACAAAAATCTTGTTTACTAAGAAAACAGTGCTAGAAAATGCTAGAATAGTAACTTTGTAAACTATGTTATTACAAACATCTCTTCGTTTGTCCTTTCCTCTTTGCTACCTACCTTACTTGGTTTCTTACTTATTTGGCTAAGTAATTACTTCTACTTGCATAAATTGCTTCTGGCTAGAAATGTTCACTGTGTAGAATTATGCATGTATTTTAGTTTAAATGATTAAGCCTTGAGGTAGAAAAAAATCATATATTTGATTCCATCCTTAAGCCCTCTGAGTTCTCCCTGGTTTGTGTAAGTTTATAGATTTATTTTTTTTAGAAATTGCAGGTCAATTGACTTATTTTTCTCCATTTAAGGCTCTACCGGGCCCTGCTATAAATCATTTTAGATGATTGATCAGTTTAGACTTTGTGTCTTGAAGCTATGCTATTCCAGGGCATTATATTTTGAGTAATAGATTACAATAACTAAATTCCTAGTAACATTCTATATGAGCAAAATGTCCCACAACTTGCCACTGTCAATAAGATAATTCATTTTTGTGATACTAACTTAACCTCCCAAGCGTAGGTCATTTTATGTTGAATTCTGGGTGTTGACAGAATGCTCATCTGTGTGCAAAGTTTAACACAGGTAGTTGAGGCTCAGTGTAAGGTTCAACCAGACTTCTTATTCTAGGATTGATTCAGAGTTTCTCTTGAAAAAATCCCAGCAATAAAGTGCTGCAGGGAGTATCTGCAAGAGGTATCACACACACATTTTAAAGTAATGTAAAAAATGATCTAGATGACAACTGTTTATCTGCTTCTCTAAAATAACTTCTTATGTACACACATCCTTTGGCAGCCTTTCTGCTTGATTTTACATAGTTGCACATTTTCTATAGTTTGAACACTGGTGTCAATTTTCGTACCTTTTTTCCCTCCTGGCATTTATTAACCTGTGTTCTTGTGCTGTCTTTGGAACTGACATTTTTAGAAATAGTTTTGTTGACACATAAGAAATCACACAAATTTAACTACATCACAGGTTTATTGAATTTATTATTTTTCACTTGCTATGTTAGAAAATGACTCTTGCCTCATGCATTTCTGGCCTCCCAGGGATAACAGCAAGTATGCTTTAAATGGTAGATATTCAGGCCAGAAAGTCATGACTTTAAGACCCAGCTGATGTAGAACACTGTTATAAGAGCAGGCTAGTACTCTGGAGCTTGATTTTTTTTTTTTTTTTTTTTTTTTTAACCCATTTTCTAATACCTTTCAGCCTTCTTCTTTCTGAATGACTGAGGTTTCTGTGAAATAGCAATCACATAAAGGACAGCAATGCTCTTAGATATCTAGCGAGATCTCTCTCTTGGCCTGTACTTTTCTTGCAAGTGTATCTCCTAGTCATGATTTTGTCGGCTTTCCTGTTGTTTATCTATTTATTTTTCTCCAACAACCATATGGACAGCAGAAAATGTGAACAGTTTGTAAGGTATTTAATTTATATCTGCTTTATCAAGCAGCTTGCTTTTATATATATATAATTTGAGTCAAATGCAAAAGAAATCTAGAAATCCAATGTGCTTGGGTTAAGCCAAAATCGTTATAGAAAAATGGCCTTTGTTTTTGTTGTTAATGTTACTATTATATGTATTCAAAACGAAATCCAGCATGTCTCTAACAATTGAGCTTATTAAGCTGATTGTCCAAAACTGGAAGCAATGCAGACATGGACCACTGTGCACAGACTTGGGCTGCCCTATATCTTATACCTGTTTTCCCTGTGCTTGTGAATCTCTGTCTGCTTCTACTGCCAGCTACGAATGCTAAGTAACCTGTGTTGCTGAGGCGTTTCTGTCATCCTCTATTTCTCATTTCCCCCCTCCTTTTTTTTCTCCCCTCATCTGCGTCTCCCTTTACAACACTTTTTGCACTAAAAACAAGAGTAGAACACACTAATGTCAAGGGCTGAGAGGTGGAAAGGAAAGATCTGGTAAAAAAATGCAATTACTTTGAAATTATAGTACCAAACTTCATCTAGACTTAAGAAATATAGAGCAAATTCTACTTGGTTTCCTTTCATGTAGAATAGCAACCTACACAACACTGTTTCTAAGAATAAATGGAGACAATTCAAATTGGAGACAAATTCAAAAATAGTAAAGAATGGTTGCCAAGTAGATAGGTGATGTTCAGGTTTGGTTACTATTTTGAGATTTGGAAACTTAAATCAAATACCTAGCTACATTTTCTTTACTTCTATTTTGGGGCTAGTGGATATTTCTCACTTATATTAAGTAGTCAAATTATTTTTCTGTCTTTTACCTAGATGCAAACAGCTGTGGCCACAATACTCATGCTGTTAGTCAATGTATAATTATAAAAGAAAATGATCTGAATAATCACTAGATGAACACAATTCTTTTCCTGATGTTTATATTGCTTCTTCCATGTTGGTCAACCCTTCTGAAGTTAATTAATACTTTATATCACTTACATACATAAAGTATACTATAGCTGAAAGTCTGAGCTGCTTCTTTTCCGAAAGAAGCGTTTTCTGCCTGCAGACATTTAACCTGAACTTTAGCTTTTCCAAACTCTCTCAATCCCTTTCCTGTCTTAAAGTAAAAACATCCTCATTAATTCCTCACATAAATGTCTAGACCCCTAGTGTAGCAGTCTCATGATTTATAAAACTTGCACTAGTTTTCCCTGAAAAATATATGACAGGAAAAACATTTGGGGCAATCATAGCAGAAGAATCGAACATTATTCCCTCACAAATCACATATAAATCCTTGACACCTATATGAGCCGTATTTCCTCAATGGGTGGGCCCATAAAACGAAAATACACCTGTTACAGCAGATGATGATTTATGAGAGAATACTTGCAAGCTCTAGAGAATGGCATGGTGGGTTAATGATCTAACAGCTTTCCCTTGCCAATGTTGGTTCTTTCAAGTCCATTGGATCAAGAGTGGGAATGAGTTTCGCGTTGCACTGTATGTAGCCAGATGCTCATAAGAAAATGAATACACAGTGACAGTTACTAACTAGAATTTGTGCTGCATGCTTAAAGGAAGGTACCTGGGGCTGGATAGGAATTGACTAGGACTCCACTCTCCCTGTTTTGCTAAAGCTTGTTGAAGGAGCTAGTGGCAATAGTAGTCAATTCTCATCCCTCCACCACACTCTAAGTGTGTGCCCTTCAGTTACCTTCCTATTTCCTGTTTTCTTCTTTCTCTGGAAAGAAGTGGGATTCCATTACCCCAGAACGGTCCCAAATGGAGCATTTGACTCATTTGTTATTTTCTTCTACCAGGTAGAAAAAAACATTTCCCTCTAAAAAGTAATCACCGACTACTAGTACTTTGATGTTATCTTCTTTTCCCTTGTTCTTTCTCACAATGATCACAGCTCCCTTCATGCTTTGGCTCTGGCTTCAGGACAAGTTTCAGGCTCTGATGTTGTGCTGTCACTGTGAGTTCGCTTGGGAAGGTATTGGAGCTCAATTGCCAAAACACACACAATGTGTACATGTACTCTTCTCTCTCCATACCCATCTGGGCTCACACCTAGCGTTTTGTTAACTAAAACCAAATTACTCAAGGAAGAAAACACTTAAGCTGCTGAACCATTTCTGAATTTGATAGTTAAATATAATATAGACAAGAGTCAAGTGTACCTTTTTTTCCCCACAAAGACATAGCTGAAAATCCCATTTATGTGAATGCACTGATTGCACTGTACTAAATTTCAACACAGCTTTTTTTCATTCAGCCCCTTCATGCACAAAGACCATTTGGTGTTTAAGTGCATTACATTTTGTTTTTTACTACATAAGAAATAATTGTCAATAGTGTCATTTTAAATACTCTCGTTTTGTAGTTTGGCATACGCTAATGGCTAAGCTGAAGAACTTTAGTTTTTACTTTAATAGTTATTCCTGATTTCCTGCTGTGGATATGTATTGAACATTAGAAATTAGCTGCAGAGAGAATTAGAGGGTGTAAGTGTGATTGTCTGAGTCATGTAAATGCCAAAAGCTTTTTGTGACATTTTTCAGATTTTAAAAATGGAAATATGTTATTTGCACACTGACTCCTGATGGAATATGACACACTGCAGACATGCTGTGAGTTTAAGATTGGGCTCTAGGCCATTAAAGACTGTGTATGTAGGGACATTAAGTTTCTTTTCCTATAGGAAAGAAAAGTAACAGAAAAGTAACTGGGCACCCCTTCCTGATGAGCCAAAGAAACTATTAGACCAGTGAAAATTAATACCTATTACAGACTTGATGGACATGTTATCTGGGTTTAAACTTTATCTAGTGCAATTCAGCCTTGATGTAACTCTTTTTGAAACCCATCTGGATAAAAGACATCCTTCTATTTGTCTATGAAATGTTAATGTTGTTCAGCACAGTCAGTGTTTAAATGCAGAAATTCAAAATGGATTGTATTTCATGTTTGCTAAAAAAGAATATCATTCTTTTAAATCTGTGATTTACAAGCTCACTTTTTTGTTGCATTTCATACTGTGTCAGAAATATATACTTTTTTAATTTCTGATCTGCCTCTGCCAAGCCTTCACTTACGGTTTCGTTTAGAGTTTTGAGGGCTGACATTCAAACACCTGTCCCTGGGAGTCTCTGAGAACAAGCAACAAGGTGGGACTCGCTGAACCTCATAGTTTAACATCAGATCTGCTCCACTAAATTTTATACCAAGCTTGCAGTCTTGGCAGATGTTTGTTACCTGGAGGTACCATTGGTGAGATTAACCTATAATTTCACTGCTGTCCAAAGTGCCTTTGCAATCTATCTTTTTCAGAAGTACTCTGTCTTAGGGGTAGGAGGGCAAGTGATGTACTTGTGGCCCTTTAGCCATGGTTATTATGCTGATACCTGGAAGAGGAGCGTGCCTGCTGAAATCCACTCTATATCTGAGTGGTGATTGTATACCAGATGAGTCATATGTGTGATGAGTTTAGTTCATGTTGGTGATAATATCAAATATTCTCAAAATATCTCAAAACTATGATGTAAACACAAGCTCTGACTAATGAATACAATTCCAATTTGGGAAAAGAAAAAATGCTCTCAGTTCTCATTAATAAAGAAACCCTTTTTTAGCATGGTGATAATTTTTTTTTTAATCAGCCTTGTCTTGCCATATTTTATTTCATAGATTGTGAGGGGAAAGAAGGCAGAGCTGGATAATGCATAAAGTGTGTGTGAGAAAGGGAGAAAATATAGAAATGAGGTTATCTATTTCTACCAACTGCCCTTATTTCCTGAGGCAATCCTTGTTCTCTAGCCATCAGTGGAGAATGGCTTCTGCAGGCAGTGAAGGAAGCAGTCATGACTTCCAATGGGCACTGTTACTTTGCCTTCTGAAAACACTGAGGGCTCTCCAGAGGGTACGCACCGTGCACAACTAACGGATTCTGCTGAACCCATAGCAAAAAATAGGGAATGAACCATAAACAGGAAACAGCTTTCTGCAGAAACAGGCTAAGACTGAGTCTTCTCTTACCTGAAAAACTACTGTTAAACAGAAATGATCTGTGGATCTCTGTCACTTGCTGCTCAGGGAAATATAACGAAGAGAGCAAAGCTGACCATGAACTCCTGGCTTTGTAGAGGCCTTTTGGAGAAAGGAAGATCTGCAAAAAGTAATGACAACAGGGCTCTCATGCTCTACAAAGAGAGAGAAGCTTCAGAGCATGAGACTTCCTTTGTTTTCTTGCCTAAGTCTGGGGTCCTTCCCCTGCTAGTTCCCAGTGTTGCTCCAGCCCTATACTTGCATAGGGCCTCTTGAAGCAATTCACTTTAATTCAGATCATTGCTCATCTCTCTAGCTGGTAGCTTTGCTATTATTAACTAATCATCTCCTAGCCCTGTGGGGGTCCCGTAGCTTCCAGGCCTTCTTAGTGAGGCTGAATTAGATTATCTGTCCTTATTAAAACTTAGATTTTACCCAAAGTAGGAATGGGAAAATGACCCCCTGGTGTTAATATATGTAAAATATATCATTACACATGTTTATGTTGCCTAAGTTGCATTGCAAATTGCAGCAGTCTGACTTCAGGCAAGTAAGGCATCATAGTTCTGCAGATAAACTGAGCAATGTAGGAAGAATTTCTGTTGTACCCATTCAAAAAGAACTCTGATGGCTGCTTTAAAAAATGTTGAATGTGAATTAGCAGCAATAACATTATACATATATATATATATATATATATGTATATTCTGGAGAGTAATGAAGTTCAGAACTTCCTTTGGCAGAAGTAAGAAAATTCCAAGAAATGTATGTTCATATTAATATTTAATGTGCAATTTCATGTATTTACTTTCTTCTATTTCCCTATTACAACAATTTTTTTTTTTTGAATTAACTTTTACTGAAGGCTAACTATGCTTAAGATTCACTCGTGACTATTTTGATTCTGGGCAACCAGTGCCTTCTCTTACAAACACACTAGTGTTGGCAGATACCATTTTATTCAAACTATCTTTTTTTAATAGCTCTGTCAGGATTCACAGAATTTGCAAAATATCCAGGAAGTCTTACAGTTGTTCAGTTGAGAGGTAGTCTGAGGGTTAGCTTGGCTGTATCTGCTGTGATGTAGTGGAGCCATATGTATTGGGGAAGGCTGTGTAGACATGGTGTGTATTATTTGTTGCATAATTGTCTGAATCATATTTCAAACACATTAAATCTGAATGTAATATTTTGATTAACAAGAAACATTGTCAAGAGCCTGATCCAATTCCAAATGAAGTCAATGGAAAGACATTTATTGCTTCTGTGAAAGAGATCTAGCAGGCAATACTATAGTCAATATTTTCCAGCAAAGCACCCGTGATACCTCTGTGTTAATGATATGGACTGTCACAACGCTGTAATTCCAAACTTCCTAAAGGAGCCTTGACTTAAAATCATTGTCTGCTCTGAAACTGTCACCTCTGCCATGCCGCTTATCCAGTTATAAAATATATTTTTAAGTAACTTCTGCATTTTATAATAAGCACATAAATTTAATTTAAATGAAAAATATCTCTTAAATGATCTTATCTCAAGGAATAACCTTATCTTTAAGTAATGACGTGAAACAGAATAAAATGATATAAGAGAACATAATCGAATACATAGCATAAATTCACTTGGCATTTATTGTAAGGTTTTCTGACTTGATTTATTTATTTGTTTTTTAATTTGGGCAACTTCTATGGACAAGAGGTTTTATGCTTTATGCCCTACCTCTGTGCTTCTCTAATTTGTAGCTTTCATCCTAATCTTTCATAAGGTGCTCTAATGCTGTCTTGAAGCAGTGAAGGTGCAGCTAAGTGTTCCTGCAGGCCACTTCATTCCCCATGAAGAGGAGAACACAATGCTGAATTAGTTATGGACTTTTGCCAAATTAGCAGACTATGGTACTCCTCCTATTTTTAGCTAATGGTGTTAATCTCGGAATGAAGTGAAGAGGCTAAGCGCCTGTAAGAGACGGTGAGTGAGCTCTGCTCAGGTGATAGAGCAAAAGTGAACTAGTGTCTTGCTCTGGCGCTGAGTAAGTTCTGATTTCAAGCAGACAGGCTGCTCTTCAGACAACTAACAGCCTGCAGCTCTCATTAGAATAGGCCAAGACTGGGTTATTATGGCTGATCACTGCATTTGTATTTCCTTTGTAATGCTGGCATCATTAGCTGTAAAGTGTGTCAATTTGCTGGCAGTGGGGATCTAAAGCTCAGGCACACAACCGAGTTACAGAGGATTAACACGTTTCCTGCATCAGCGGAGCCATGGTAACTGCTATTAACCGTCGTGCAGATGTTTGGAGCTGGCTCGCTTGCATGGTGCTCTGATTTACCTTAGCTCCCAGGTAAGTTTCAAGCCAGTGGCAGTACATTTTTGTCAGGTGAAGAGTGTGCAGGGTGACAGGTCTTTCTGATGCATGGGTAACGGTGCAAATCAGCATCAGGTGATGTATGGTGCTGAGAAACCTGTAGAAAAGGTGGCAACCCAGGTAGGAGGCAGTAAGCATCAGCTCTTGCTTCTGTAAGTATAGGTGATGTGGTCTAGAAAAAAATAGAGTAAATCGTGTCGTTAAAACTGTGTAACTCTTTGGCAAATGAAGATGTGATAGTTGCCCTCAGATGGCTGCGTTCCCAAATTTGCGACTTGCTTGGTTTGATCAACAAAATCCTGCTGAGAGGAACTAATGGCTGGACCTCAGTGGTAGGCCAGTTCATTTTAAGCCTTAAAACGTCCAAATTGGGATGCAACTTGAATGCAATTTGAAAAATGAATTTACCGTTGCTTAAATACCAGGTAACTATTGGTGTTGTTTCAGTTGGCCTCAGGTTTCCAGGTCTTTAGGTGTATCTCAGGAATATTTTCCAGGTAACTTCTGCAACCATGTCTTAAAACAAAAGTTGCTCTTCAGAAGTCTCCAGGAGCTGGGGCTTTTGAAATAAGGCAAAGAGGAAAGATAAACCTCAAACAATTCCAAGCTGGCAGTTCTGAATACAGCCTTTAAAGATCAGAGTTACTACAAAACATTTTGTTTTTTCACCAGCAGTGCATAACTGGTATGGGATATGCAAGAATGTGCCAGGTTCAGAACCACAGCAGATATCAAATGAAAATCATTCTTTTCTTCTCTTCTGTTATGTTGGCATTTTCACCAATGGAGAAAGTTCCTTATGTCTTCTGCTCTTATTCTGTTTCTGTCTCCTAATATTATGCATTTAATTTTATATTTTCTCATGGCTACTGGTCAATTGTTTAAAGTTAGCATTTCTAAAATGGTACATTTATTATTTTTTCCTCACTTTGACCTCAATTCTCCTAGAAAGAGAGAAAAGAGAGAAAGAGAGAAAAGAGAGAGAAGAGAGAAAGAGAGGAAAAAAAAAAAAAAAGCAAGAACTGCAGACTTGATTAACAAAGAATTTGGGAAATGTGATACAATTAATGACAATCAATCTAGGTTTATGAAAATAGTCTCCATGAAATGTTTTTGATAATTTATATGTTGATACAATAATCCCATATCAGAGTTAATTCAGCCCATTTTAGTTAAGAATAGCACATCAACATTGTGCATGTGGCATGAATGAAAAAAAAAAGCATGTTTTGAAAGGTAAACTTAAATTGGAAACCCTCTCTGAATGAGAGCCTTATGATTAATTTAACGCTATTAAATATGAATATATACAGTGTCCCAGGCAATGACTGGCAAGATAACAGTAATTTTGTTGATGAAATTTGCTGAACTCACTAATATTTTTGGGACCTGCAAATATGTAAGATGAAAGTAACGCTGCTGAATGTATCATTTAGTCATTGATCAGAGACAGGCTCTCAGAGGTGGGAAACTGAGCTCTTGGCACCTGAAAGAGGATAGAATTTGGATCAGCAGCTAGTGGACATGTCTGAAAAACACTGCAGTAGAGGTATATTTAGATGTGGTTTTCCTGACAAATGACAATCCTCCCATTCACCAAACCATTAAAAAAATAAAAAGATTAAATCGTTTGATGCAAACTAAATATAATTATTGGTTTTGACTTTTTTTTTCCTAATCCTTAATCATTTCTGTCATTGTATTTAGGCAAGTGTACTTGAAACAGAAGTTCAGCTGCATAATTAAGATGTTTTTGTTTTAAAGCATCAAAACAGTTTGTGATTTCTCTTCTTTAAACTATTCACTTCAAAAAAAAAAAAAAAACACACACTTTTCTTGACAGTAGTTAAACTTTTCAGCAAACAAGCTGTTTTCACATGTTCAAGGTTTGAATGAATCTCTAGAGATCGTCTAGTCCAACCTTAGTACTCAAGCAGGCACACCTAGAGTATGTGGCGCAGTGAGGCATCCAGGTGGGTTTTGAAGACCTCAAGAGAAGGAGACTCCACAGCCTCCCTGGGCAGCCTGTGCCAGGGCTCTGTCACCCTCACAGGAAAGAAGTTTCTCCTTACATGGAGATGGAACTGCCTGTGTTTAAACTTGTACCCATCGCCCCTTGTCCTGTCATTGGCCACCACTGAGAAGAGCTTGGCCCCTTCCTCCCTACATTCTTCCTTCATGAACTTATACATGTTGATCAGATCCCTTCTCAGCCTTCTCTTCTCCGAGCTGAACAGGCCCAATTCACTCAGTCTCTCCTCATACAAGAGATATTCCAGTCCCTTAATCATCTTTGTCACTCTCCGCTGGACCCTCTCTAGGAGCTCCAAGTCCTTCTTACACTGGGGAGCCCAGAACTGCCCCCAATACTCCAGGTGTGGCCTCACCAGAGCTGAGCAGAGGGGCAGGATCCCCTCCCTCCACCTGCTGCCAACATCATGCCAACATCATTCCACCTTTCTAGCTCATCCTCGTAGGTGACGGCTTTGGAGCGGAGGCTCGCGCCGTGAGACCTGCCCGGGAAGAGCTAAACCGGCGGCCCCAAGCCGCGTAGTGCAGCGCACGCCCCCGAGCAGGGCGAGCGAGGCACCCCCAGCCCCAGGCGGCCCAGGCGCAGCGGGGGCGCAGTCGGCAGGGCGAGGCGGCCCGAGCCCCCGCCTACAAGAGCCGCCCCCTGGGAGCGCGAGCGACCAGGAGCGCGGCAAACAGAGCGGGCAAACAGAGCGTGGCGCAGCAGCAGGGCGTGGCGCGGCAGTTCGCGCAGGCAGGGCGGGCAGGCAGGGCGGGCAGCGAGCAGTTCCTCGGCGCACCCACCATGGTAATCACCCGCCGGAGGGCTGCGTTAGCACCCGCTAAGAAGGAGACAGGCACCCAGACTGAGCGGCTGCTCCAGCATGCAGCCGTCCAGGTGTCGGGCTGCAAGGAGTGCTGCAGCCTGGCGCTTCCGATGGACGGCCTGGAG
>NW_020455504.1:0-86721 GCF_003342845.1 Nothoprocta perdicaria
CAGAGCACTGGAACAGGCTGCCCAGAGAGGTTGTGGAGTCTCCTTCTTTGGAGATCTTTAAAACCCGCTTGGATGCAGCCCTGTGCCATGTGCTCTAGGTGACCCTGCGTGAGCAGGGGGGTTGGACTCGATGACCTCTGAGGTCCCTTCCAACCTTAAGCATTCTATGATTCTATGGAAATAACAAAGACTAGTAATTTACTGTGCTGATCTGGTTAAATATAAGCACTTCCTGCAGAACTGCAGGTTCACCTTCATTACTTACAAAATTTAACAGGTGCCGGAAATGACCTAAAATAATCTTGTATTAGAGGGAAAGAAAGAACACAACTACAAATACTAGGCTGTACTTGCAACAAGAAGGTGGTTTGATACTTAGCTACATATTCCCCACCGGACAAAGGACATGTTTCCCACTGCATGACCCGTGATAATTTAAGAGATGCCACTGCAATAAGTCCATTCTTGCTCATCTCTGAGAAGTTTATTACTCACTGGGGACCTTGTGCAATGCTCCTGTACAAAACAGCTTGGTTTCCAGAAGTCTCTACATTCCTCTTCAGCACAAACTGGCACACCTGTAATCAAAATGTAGAAGACGTGAAGTCTAAGATCTCTCAAGTGACAGCTATTATTTCTTTGGTGGTGTTGTCTCATCATCATTCATCATCATGAACTCACTCTACTGCTGTGTGTCATTTGAAACATCTGGCCCCCATTCAGAAGCATCAGTATTGGATTCATACTTAGCACACATTGAGATTTTATGATTTCTAAGCATTATATAAGCACTGATAGTATTGGCTGCTCGTTAGATTTTCCTGTCTGAAGTAGGAGCCTTGTGTAACAATCACTATACAAATGCAAAAGCATTACATCCTGTCAAATAAAATGGTAAAAATGGGTATGTGTATTATTCTGGCACTTTATTTGTAGTCAGCTAGAGCGGGGAGGTCTAACCTGCCAAATCAGATTGAATTGGTAGATTTCATTTCCAAAACAGAGGGGAGGAGAAGGGAGGAAAAGGGAGGGGAGGGGAAAGGAGGGGAGGGGAGGGCAGGAGAGTAGAGGGGAGGGAAGAGGAGGGGAGGGGAGAGGAGGGGAGGGGAAGGGAATAGAGAAGAAAATTATCCTAATTTTGTAGAATAGGGCTTAAAGAAATCAGTATCTATAGAAAAGACTTAATAAATGAAACTAAAGTAACTTCTCAGAGTAATTATTTTTGAGTTGTCACAGCACTGCAAAAGCTGTCACATTGATACCTTCTGTGTGAGAACTGAGTAGACTGGGTATCTTACAGAATTAAGAGTTCAAAGCAACAGCTATTTCCTAAGAACTAAGAGAAGAACTTCAAACCTTTCGTAGCATCTCCTTCCCTGGAACCAATGGAATATGGCCACAGGTGCTTGCTCCAGGTCATACTTGCAGTAGGACCTTGATAGCTCAACAGCTCACCAGATGGATAGCCAAGCTTATCAGACCAAATTTGCGGAACTAGAACCTCTGATTTTTTCAGTAGTCCTAAGTGTGCCATGGCCACAAGAAAAAACAACTATGCAAGAAATTCTAATGAAAAAGGAACAGAGAGCAAGGCCAAACCATAGAAAACAACTATAGATCTCAATTTACATTTTGCAAATGTTTGTAGCATCAATATAGAGCTTTGAAAAATAGGAACAGTGCTTCAGTTAACAAAACGGTTGCCATGACAGACTCATCATATAAGCTATACAGTATCCCTTGATAATGAACTTCCTTTGCCTTTACAGTGTCTCCTAGAAATAAGTCTTCTGAGAATGACAGTATAATGCTATGAAGGATTCAAAACACCCTACACAGTGCTTTTCCTTATTCTATACCTCTGCCAAGAAAATAGAGATATGTTAATTTTGTAATATCTGTAATAAAATAATGTACAGTTAATCTTTAAAAGCAGCTGTGTCATTTGCTGCTGAATCTTGACACAAAATTAGTTTTGCTGACTAGAAGAGAGTAGGAAAGCATATAATCCTGGCAGAGTTTCCGTACCTACAAAAACTGACAGCAAAGGCTGCAAATACTGACTCATTTGTATTACTTAAATAAACAAATAAATAAATAAATAAATAAATAGGATAGTGCATGACAATGCCACGTAATAAAAAATTAGAAATATTATTTCTCCCTAGTTATAAGTTTAAGTATGGTTAGCAGAAAATAACAGAAGGTATCATTTTTTATTTGGCTTTGGCATTCTAATTAATAAAGGGAAGGTGAGAAAAATCTGTGGTTGGATTTTAACTTGAATAGCTTACTTTAGAAATGGACTGTAAGAATACAGACTAAGGCTTGCTTGAATAAATATTGGTGGTGATTTTCTATTGCTTGGTGTACATGTAAATTTATTAGGAAAATATTTTTCTGTGACACTATTCAGCTAGAAAAAGAACCAAGGTTGTGTGCAAATAAAATACGATATGCCTGGAGGTCACAACTTGCAGGGAAATAATATGTGTTCAGGAAACAGGAAATATTAAATATGAAGTAGTCACCAATGATGTTCTAAGAAAAGAAAAGAAAAGAAAAGAAAAGAAAAGAAAAGAAAAGAAAAGAAAAGAAAAGAAAAGAAAAGAAAAGAAAAGAAAAGAAAAGAAAAGAAAAGAAAAGAAAAGAAAAGAAAAGAAAAGAAAAGAAAAGAAAAGAAAAGAAAAGRARARAARAGGAGAAAAGAGGAGAAAAGAGGAGAAAAGAGGAGAAAAGAGGAGATAAGAAAAGAAAAGGAGAGAAAAGAAATACTGTAATGCAGGCTAGTTTGTGGCTTTTCTTTTTTATTTTTTTTTATTTTTTTTTTTCTTAACATTATTATCTGAGATATATCCATGGAAAATTTTTATTT
Source organism: Nothoprocta perdicaria (assembly GCF_003342845.1). Classification (NCBI taxonomy): domain Eukaryota; kingdom Metazoa; phylum Chordata; class Aves; order Tinamiformes; family Tinamidae; genus Nothoprocta; species Nothoprocta perdicaria. The sequence continues at coordinate 2,876 of NW_020455504.1, forward strand.
GATTTTTTTTTTCCAATGCCTGTTCTGAATAACAAATAAAAAGTACAAAAATAACCATATTTATGCTTTCATGAAGAAATGGTTTGAGAACTGCAGCCCCAGTTCTGTCATTTACACAGACGTAGATCTTTTTACTACCATCAGCAGTCCTAAAATCCATGGTATTATATACACTAGATATTACGTGAGACAACATTACAGAATGGTAACATCTAGTATCAGACCATTTGATGTTTCTGGAATAGACTAACACACTTTTCGGTTACTTAACCATCATTCCAGTTTCAGATGGGAGATCATGCCCCACAGTTGCATTACACAGAATCACACAATAGTTCAGATTAGAAGGGACCTGTAGAGATCATCTAACACAAACTCCCTGCTCAAGCACAGACACCTAGAGCAAATGGCACAGGGTGGCATCCAGGCAAGTTTGGAAGATCTCCAAAGAGAGTGACTGCATAACCTCTCTGGAAAGCCTCTTCTAGGGCTCTGTCACTCTCACAGTAAAAACGTTTTTCCTCATACAAAGAGGAAGCTTCTTGTGTTTCAGCTTATACCCATTACCCCTTCTTCTGTTGCTGGCCACCACCAAGAAGAGTTTGGTCACATCTTCTTTACATTCTCCCCTCTCAACCTTTTTTTCTGCAGGCTAAACGGGCCTAGTTTGCTTAGTCTTTCCTCATATGATAGATGCTCCAGTTCCCTAAGCATCATTGCTGCTCTATGCTGGACTCTCTCTAGGAGCTCTACATCCCTCTTGTACTGGGAAGCCCAGAACTGCACACAATACTTGAGGTGCAGCCTCACCAAAGCTGAGTAGATGGGGAAGATCACCTCTCTTGACCTGCTGGCAACACTCCTCCTGATGAAGGCCAGGATCTCATTGGTGTTTTTGGCCACAGGGGCACATTTCTGACTCATGGCTAACTTGTTGTCAAGCAGAACTCCCAAATCCCTCTTCACAGAGCTGCTTCCCAGTAGTCCAGCGCCTAAGCTGTAATGGGGTCTGGGCTTATTCCTCCCCAGGTGCACTTGTCCTTGTTAAACCTCATGAGGTTCCTCTCTGTCCAACTCTCCAACCTGTGCAACCAAGCAACGAAGATGATTAAGGGAATGGAACATCTCCCGTACGAAGAGAGGCTGAGTGAGCTGGGCCTGTTTTCTCTGGAGAAGAGAAGGCTCAGATGTATAAGTTCAGGAAGGGAGAATGCAGGGAGGAAGGGGACAGGCTGTTTTCATTTGTGGCCAGCGATAGGACGAGGGGTAATGGGCATAAGCTGGAGCACAGGAAGTTCCGTCTACAGGTGAGAAGGAACTTCTTCACTGTGCGGGTGACAGAGCAGTGGAACAGGCTGCCCAGGGAGGTTGTGGAGTCTCCTTCTCTGGAGGTCTTCAAAACCTGCCTGTGCCACATGCTGTAGGCGTGCCTGCTTGAGCAGGAAGGTTGGACTAGTTGATCTGTAGAGGTCCCTTCCAACCTTGAATATTCTGTGATTCTGTGATTCTGTCCATGTCCTCCTGAATGGCAGAACAGGCCTCTGGAGTGTAGGCCACTCCACCTAGTTTTGTAACATCTGCAAACTTGCTGAGGGTATACTCTGTGCCCATTGTCACTGATGAACAAGTTGAACAGTACTGGGCCCACACAGGGCCCTCTACTGTTATCACAACACTCTGAGCTCTGCCATCCAGCCAGTTGTCAATACACCTTACTGTCCACTCATCTAACACATAATTTCTAAGCATCCTCATGAGGATATTATGGGAGACTATGTATGTCAAAAGCCTTTCTTAAGCCAAGGTAGACAACATCCACAGCTCTTTCCTCATCCATCCAGTCATGACTTCCACTTGATGAATCCATGATAACTACTCCCGATCACCCTCTTTTTGTTCTCATGACTAGACATGCTCACTAGGATGAGCTGCTCCATCACCTTTCCAGGGACAGAAGTGTGGCTAACCAGCCTGTAATTTCCTAGATCCTTCTTCTTGCCATTTTTGAAGCCTGATGTTGACTTTCTTCCAGTGCTCTAGCGCCTGTCCTGTTTCTGTTTTCCATGACTTTTCAAAGATGATAGTGCCTTAGCAATAACATCTGCCACTTCCCTCAGCCTCTTAGATGCATCCCATCTGGGCCCATAGATTTATGGGTGTCCAGTTTGTCTAAATCTCTAACACAATCCTCCTCAAACAGGAAAAGTCTTTCTCTCTTTTGTTTTTCTCTCTTATCTCAAGACTTTAGTTCATGGGAATTAGCTTTAGCAGTAAAGATATAAGCAAAGAAGACATTTAGCAACTCTTCCCTCTCTGTATCCTCCATCACCAAGGCACTCTCCATTCAGCAGCGAACTAACATTTTTCCTAGTCTTCCCCTCACTGATGATGTTTTTATAAAGCCCATCCTGTTGTCCCTGACATCTCCTGATAACTCCAGATGGGCCTGGGCCTTCCTTACTGTATCCTTGCATTCTCTGAAAATGTTCCTATATTTTTCCCACGTGGTCTGGCCCTTCTTCCACATTATCACAGAATCACAGAATATTTAAGATTGGAAGGGACCTCTAGAGATCATCTAGTCCAACTTTCCTGCTCAAGAAGGCACACCTACAGCATGTGACACAGGGTGGCATCCAGGCGGGTTTTGAAGACCTCCAGAGAAGGAGACTCCACAACCCTCCTAGGTAGCCTGTTCCGCTGATCTGTCACCCTAACAGTAAAGAAGTTCCTTCTCACCTGGAGATGGAACTTCCTGTGCTCCAGCTTGTGGCCATTACCCCTCGTCCTGTCGCTGGCCACCAGTGAGAACAGCTTGTCCCCTTCCTCCCTGCATTCTCCCTTCCTGAACTTATACATATTAATCATATCCCCTCTGAGCCTTCTCTTCTCCAGAGAAAACAGGCCCAGCTCACTCAGCCTCTCTTCATACGAGAGATGTTCCATTCCCTTAGTCATCCTGGTTGCTCTTCTCTAGACCCTCTCGAGAAGCTCCACGTCCCTCTTATACTGGGGAGCGCAGACTTGCACACAGTACTCCAGGTGCGGCCTCACCAGAGCTGAGTAGAGGGGTATAATCACCTCCCTTGACCTGCTGGCAACACTCCTCCTGATGCATTATGTATCTGCTCTTTTTCTTACTAAGCTTACCCAGCAGTTCCTTGCCCATCCACGCAGATCTCCTGCTCGCCTTGCTTTCTTTCTTGTAGGAATGAACCGATTCTGAGCTTGTAGGTAGTAGTGCTTGAATATTAGCTGACTCTCATGGATCTCCTTTCCTTCTAGAGCCCTGGCCCAGGGGATTCCTCTAAGCAGGCCCTTGAAGAGGTCAAAGTTAACTCTCTTGAACTACAGGGTTGCAAACCTGTTTCTTGACCAGCTTCCTCCTTGCAGGATCTTGAATTCCAATATCACATCTAATATCACTGCAGTCAAGACTGTCCCCAATTCTCACATTTCCAAATAGACCATCTCAGTTTGTTAGTATCAGGTATAGCAGCTCCCCTCTCCTAGTTGGCTCATGTACCACCTGCATCAAGAAGTTATCCACAATGTTCTGCAGAAACCTCCAGGACTGTCTATTCCTAGCTCTCTGGTCATCTCAGCAGACATCAGGGTGGTTGAAGTCTCTCATGAGGACCAGGGCCTATGATCATGAGTCTACATGTAGCTGTTTGCAGAAGGCCTCATCTTAGTCAGGCAGCCTGTAGTAAACACCCACCAGTGCCACCCCTGTTGACCTGCCCACTGATCCTCACCCACAGGCTTTTTACTTGCACTTTATCCTCCCCTATGCTGAGCTCCACAGATTCGAGTTGCTGTCTTATGTAAAGAGCAACTCCAGCACCTTGCCTTCCTGGCCTGTCCTTCCTGAAAAGCCTGAAGCTATCCATGGCCACATTCCAGTCATGGGAGCTGGCCCACGATGTCTCAGTAATTACAATGAGATCATGGCCCTGCAACTACAATCATATCTCCAATTCCCCTTGTTTATTTCCTATGCTGCATGCGTTTACATAGAGGCATTTGAGTTGGTCTTCCAATGTGCCTCTCTTTCTATCTGGAACAGCTGTAATTTGACTTTGTAAACCTTCAGTACATTTCCTGTCTTGCTATTTTCCCTCTCCAGGCTTTGGCTGTTCTTTGCTGTCTCTGGAGTTAGGCTGGTGTGAGTGGTATAGTATCCTCTCCCCTACCTTATCATCATCTTCCCAGATGATACTCTCCTCCCCTTTCAAATCTAGTTTAAAGTCGTCTCAATGAGCTCTGTTCACCCTCTTCCCCCTTTGGGAAAGGTGAATCCTTTCTGATGCCAGCATGCCTGGTGCCATATAACACTTCCTATTGCTGGAAAAGCTAAAGTTGTGGTGATGACACCAACTGCAGAAGCACATGTTGATAGACTTTATTCTCTCATTTCTTTATATATTGCTGTCAGCACCAAAGAGAATTAAAGAAAAGATGACCTTCAAGCCTGAGTACCTGATCATCCCTTTAATTACACAGCTATAGCTTGTCATGAATCATATCGTAAGCCTGAGCTAGTAAGTACAATTTTTTAAGAAAAGTGATTAGACAAAAATTATTGTCTCATGAATGGATTTTTGTGTGTGTGTAAGTGCACATACACAGGTGTACGTACACACTGGGAAACATGTATCCCCATGTTAAAAAGTGTCTAATGCGGTCCTACCAGGAAATGGCTGTTGCTGTACAGCTCACATTCATCCAAGTGCAGCTGAATCTAGGTTTCCTGTATGAATACTGAATGCTTCTTCCCATGTACTGTAACATAGTACCCTTTGGGGGCATTTTCTTACATCTAATTCAAAAGGAGACTACATTGTTGGTCCTTCATGTGGCAAGGTGATTTTGATGTTGTTATATTGGAGGGAAAAACAGGTAGAGGGAGGGTCTGTGAATTAAGATAGTCTTATAAAACAGCAATAAATAAAATACAGTGAATTTAAAACTGTAAATAATATTAAATACAGTAATGAAAAAAATATTCACCTTATAGAAGAAATACCCTTAATAGATGAATCAAACCCTTTTAAGCTCTTGAAAGTTAGCTGCTTTCTTCCCAGTAGTTATTATGGCTGTCCATCTATTCACTCACAACAACATTTTAAGACACCAGACTTACAGGATATAATTTTGGCATGGATAATTAGTTTCTACAGTACACAACAGAAATCTTGCTGTTCAAGGAACATCAGATATCATCTTATGTTAAAAGATTTGTTGTCGTACAATGGCAAGCTAAACATTAGGCTTGGCTCAGGGACCACATATTAACATGAAGATAAATTAATATAATGCTGCAGTGCTATGGCAGCACAACAGTTTTGGCTAGACTGTTTACTGTATTAGGTTATGTCTTTCTTTCACAATAAGGAGATTTAGCTCTCCCACAGAAATCCCTGGCCACAATGCACACTGAAGTTGTTGTCTGAGCAAAAGGAATAGATAGGTAAGCATATACAAATTCCATCCTGTGGAAGGATACAGAAATTCATATATTTTCATTAATTTTCATATATACTTATATATATATATAATATATTTTTTATATATTAAAATATGCATAAACATCAACCTGACAAATGTCTCAGATTTAAGCTTCTTCTCCTTTCTACTCTTGGTTCTCTTGAGCTATCCATGGCTTTCAGAGACAAAATAAGGAAAATAAGAAAGAAGAAAAAATACTTTATTTTCTATTACACAAGAACTAAATAAACCTATGGGTTAGCATATGCTCCAGTTTATAAACTGATAGTAGCAAAAGTTGGCACAGATAAAATTACAAAATATTTCATGAGCTTCTTACTTCTTATGTAACCCTATTCTTAAAATATTAGTCATTGTAATAAAATAAATAGTCCTTGATCCCAAGTTGGACAGGGATACTGACAAAAGGAATATTTCAGTTTATTCTCTACTGCCATATTAGCGTAATATTAAGGTGCTGATGAATGAGCAAAGCAAAATCCATTACAGAGTGTTGGTGATGGCAGAAATAAAATAGGATAATACACTTTCTTCCATATTAGAGCTCTTAGTAGCTGCCTCTGTGAACAGAGATGATGACTTTCTCCAGTTTGTTAATCAGATAAATTTATACATGCTTGATGCGAGGGAGTGTGCCCCAACACATGCTTTTGCCTACTTAATCTACCTTCCTGCTCCCCAAAGGCCTTTTTTTCTCCTATTTTACCCCCCAAATCATTGTGTCTGGATCCTAGGAATGAAAGAGAAACACAAAAGGCAAAGGATATTATCTCCATCTCTGCTTAATTTATTTCCCTTTCAGAAACCGAAGAAGCTAGTATTTGATTAATTCAAAATTTGTCCATATCAGAGATCAGAGCCACGTGATCCCTCATTTCTAACAATCCATTCTTTGACCAGCAAAGAAATCTGGCCAAGATTTTCTCAAGTGATTATTTTATAGTTTTCACCTTGAAAGACACTGAAGGGTCTAATTTCAGAAAATGCTGACCATGTTTCATTTAAGAGTTAACAGCTTATAAAATCTCTCAAGTTAAACCTAGGAAGAAGACTTCAAAATTACTAATCACTGTGAAGATGCTCACCCATACCAATACTTTCCTGATTCCTTTCAAAATATCTAAAATAAATTTTGGCATCTTTATTAGCTTGGCAAATATAGTAACTGTGATTTTTTCCTCTCATCTGATAAATAATATATTATATACCATACAAATATATGGTATAAAATGTTGCTGATGATAGAAAATGTTCTCTGCATTTACCAGTCTACTGCAGTTACTGTTTAGAGTTTACCTTTAAGGAAGTCATGCTAACTTAAAGCTGGACGGAGCATGGAATTTGGAGGATTTCCCTGGTGAAAAGCCTGGATGATAAAGCTGATCAATAGTACCAAACTTTTTTCTTCAGAAATTTTGGAATCCTTTTGGTTTCAATATGTTCAAAAAATGCACCCAATATTATGAAGTACTTCCACAGCTTTATGTTACAAGAAAAAAATATATAAATCAGTAATTGTCTGCTACAGAATTATTGATAACACATTTAAAACAAAAATATAATTTCAAAGTCTGATATAAACCACCTACAGATCAAAGAAACTTAGAGATACAATTTCCTCTCTGCCCTCGTGTTTCTCTGGTTGTGAATTGCCACCTTGGTTCTCACAGAGTAATGCCTCATTTGAGGTGCTGAGCCATTGATTGAGACTAACCTTTGACTATTATTCTCCATTAATAATTAGCAGAATTGAAAACAATCCATAAGACCTTGGGACATATTAGTAATGAGATGTGAATCTCAATAATCTATCTTATGGTAAAAGATTAAAAAAAACAGTGAATTGCTTGCAGAATAAATGAAATTCTTCAATTCTTCCACATTCTTTTCAATCTGGTGATATCTTCATCTGTATGAACTTAATCAAACAAATGATATAGATAATAAAGGCTTTTTGGAAACAAAACAAGCAAACAGATCATATTAGATAGGAAGCCCTATACACATAGACAGATATGTTTGTGTGGGCATATATATATATATGTATGTATATATTTATATATACTTTGTGCTTTCTAAATGTGTGTGTGGGGGGAAGGAGATGTCTGTTTACATGCATATATAGAGACCCATTTAAAATGTTTCAGTTGCAGCACAAAATATTGAAAAACATATCTGCTGTTAACCAGCTAGTTTGACAAGGGGCGATAAGAGCAAAAGAATATGCAGGCATGGATTTATGACAAATAGATGAAGATTTTTTACAACTAAATTGATTTTTGTTAGAAAGTTCTGATTTCACAAAATCCTTGTCAGACTGCAGTTTTTGGAAACCTTTCATAAACAATTTCATATTAGTTTGCCTAAAGCACTTGTAAAGAATTTAGTGTTCAAAATGGAGTTTACAGGGCAATTGTCGATGCACACTGCTTCTGAAGCTGCTTGCAACACAGTCGATCCTTCACAGAGGATGAATATTTAATTTATATCTTCACTAAGGGCCATGACTACATGATTCAAGAATCTCAGTAATATCTGAATTGATATCCTTGAATTAGGAGTTTTTGTCCTTGAATTGCTTTCTTTATTTTGCTCAGTCCAGACACACAACAGTTATTACTTTTTTTTTCTTCCTTTTTTTTCTAACCTCTAGAAAATAGAGTTGAGAATATGTTTTTAATTGAGAAAATGTGATTTTTAAAGGTTTATTTGCAGAAAGATATTTTTATTTAAACTCTTTGTGGCTCAATGTAATTCTTAGGTTGCCTATTTGCAGAGAATAAACACCAGAAATTCCTCAAAGACTATTGTTTATATCTCATAGAGCTCTCTCTTGAAAGCCTCCTGTCCTGTAACATTCATTTATCAAGGGAAGAAGGATGCTTGCACATTTACTTTAAAAAGCAGGTCTGTATCCTTCAATAATAATTTTAAAGCACTTCTGATCACATTGGTAAAAGACCAGATTGTTTAATTTGGTCTTTTAGACCAAAAGGTTTAAAAGACTGCTCACTATTTAGAACTTAGACTCTCCACTTTTCACTTTTTTCAAAAGGAAAAAATAAATAGTCAATTAATTGTGACATTTGGGGGAAAGCATTTTCCATTCAAATTGCATCATTCTCCTCTTTTTAAAAAAAAAAAAAAAAAAAAAAAAGGTACCAAAATCTTAAACCATTCAGTTTGAAATTTGACCATAATAATTAGTATATCTTCTGAGGAGCTTGGAACTGTGTTTCAAAGTAACCTGAAAAGATATTTGAATAGATTTTTTTTTTATTTTTTAAGAAAATTACAAATTTATTTTCCTACTTTGCAGAAGTTACCTTTCCTTGAATTTCTAGGTGAGATTTAATGTTATCTAGCATTAGATATCTAAGTCTGAGCTAGTCACCTCAGGCTTCATATTTAATCAATTGATGTAACCTTTTACAAACCATGTAAAGCATGTAACCTTTTAGTCAAAACTGAGGGCATTACACATTAGAAATATGGTAGTTTCATATGTGTGTATATAATACACAAACATATATATAGTGATCCACAGAAGACTAGCTTTTACGTAAACATCTGAATTCAAGGCCTTTCAGAGAAGGCAAATCACAACGTACATCTGAAAGAGTCCAATCCTTTCCACTGGGCTTATTGTCAAGGACAAACATGACAGAGTAATTTCACCACTATAGATTTATTGATGGTACAGCTGCTTCCGCTCAGATGTCTCTCTTGCTGTCTTAATTAAAAGCTCGATAGCTGCTTTTTTGACTTAGATTGTACAACTCCATGTAGGCTTAACAGTTCAACAAATTCCAATGGTGCTAAAGTATTTCTGTCATTTGAAACAGTGTTGTGTTATTGATTTCTTTTCCCACTTCTTTGAAGAATGTAAGCCAAGATAGTTATATTTAATACCACGTCCTGCAAGATCAAAAGCAAAAAGTACCAAGAAATGATGAGTGAATATTTTAGCATGATTAGGAAAGAGTGCACATATGATCATCTGGATGAAAAATATGCATATAGGGTATATATGTACTTTAGAGCTCTCCTAAAGAGATCTCTCTCTTTCTCTCCTTTTTTTTCTTTCTTTTTTTTTTTTTATAGCAACCTACATTCATATCTGAAATAATCACTTATAGATTTATGATTGTGAAATATACCTTTACAGCATTCAAAAAGTGACCAAAAAAAGAGAGACTTTATTTTTTTAAACGAACGGAGTAATGCTGACTTTACTCTGCCACATTCCTATCTCTTTGTCATTACATTAGATGCCCTTATTAAGACCATTACAGGGTCTGCTTTGGGAACTCTGTATGCTTCTAAAATAGACATTTTACAATTATCTTCATGAACATACATGAATAAATCTACATCCCTTCCCCTCCCTTGTGCCATTATTTCATCAGGAGGAACATAAACATTCTCAAAATTCTCTTTTTTTCTTGTCCTTTTTGTTTTTTTTCCTCAGTCATTTGCTCCAAACATGCCCTTCCTCCATGCTGTTTAAATATTCCTTGATTCCCAAATTACTTTCTATATGAATTTTCCTCTCAGTTATATATGTGTCTTTCACCATTGTCTCCCTTGGGCCCTCTCTACTTAGCCTGAGATCTCACTGCCTTCCAATTTCTTGTCCTCCATCACATTATTCTCTTTTAGGTTAAGTCACTTATTTGATAGCTAAAAATTACCACAGTCCAGCAAGTCAGTCCTTATAATGGGCTTCCTTCTGTTTGCTACAGTAATTATAATCTAAATATCTCTCCTCCCAGTGGAACAAGAAATCAAATTGCCTGATTGCCAAAGCTCCCTGATCTTAAAATCTTCTTCTTTGCTACCTCCTGCAAATGGACAGCCTCTGTGTTTGCTGACTCACAGTCACCAGACCCACCAGAGCATCAGACTAGGCCAGAAGAATCCCTCAATGCACTTACTTTAGTCCATTTATGAAAAAGGACTACCTTACTTCTCATTTAGGTGTTATTTAGTGAGGCAGACCAGCCTGGGACAATCCTGGCTACTTGTTAGTTGTTTGCTTTGGAGGTGGCTGCTTAAGAAAGGTAGTCTACCAAGCTGTGAGTTTCTGACCTGGCTGGAGATGTTATTTGTGTAAACTCAATTCAAACTGTCTATGGCATGGAGAATCATTTTTGCTTTCAGTCACTTTAGAAGTACATAAATTATTCTTTCTGATGCATCATAACAGGAATATCTTTGAATGTATACATTCACTTAGGACATACAGTAATTGTGACAGAGAAGTGCAATTCATTTATTTAACAGGATCTTTGTCAAGCAACTGCACTAAGCCTCTTTTACTTAGGATTGTAAAACCCCTATAAAAATGTCTGTGGCATTTTTTCTAGATTTTATAATATTGCCTATTACATATTGCAAGGCACTTCTATAAATGGTAAACATCTCCATGGAAGAGAGCTAATTATTGTGGACAATATTAGGAAAAGGTATATCACCATATTTAAATAAGCACCTAATTGATAGTGGAATAAGTTGGATTATTCTGAAGGCATAATTAGAAAAAGCCTAGTTTAGCTATTAATGTTATTTTTAAACTTGTCAAGCATAGATCTGAAGACAAACAAAAATACCTTTATAGGCTTGTGATCATTCTTAAAAGTTTGAAATATATCCAGCAATTCTTAGTCAGGACATCTTAAATGACATTACTATAGGGAATCACAGTACCAATGAAAAACTGTTTCAGGAAACACTGGGGTCACATGCAGTATTACATGACTTGTATATTCTTGAGTTCCTCTGAGAAAGTTAAAGAAGGAGTTACAGATTCTGAATCAATGCTATCACATCGAGACTGATTCAACACAAAATGGACAGTATTATCCCAATGGCCTACAAGTGAAGCACATTTCTATAATAAGATCTTTTTGCCAGCCCATGGAGTGCAAGCATTAAAAAGACTGTAATTGTAGTGTTCTCTCTGCTTCCTAAGGATTTCTTTTTGAGATGTCCAAGAGTATATCAGATTTGTTCTAGCAGGGAGATCTGGTGTTTTATAGATGTAGATTCTTGAAGATGCATACTTTCAAAGCAAACTGTGTGTCTCATACATACATCCAGCCAGCAACAAATGGAAGCTGTGCCCGTACTCCCCAAACAAAGCCTCTAAGACTTATTTTCTGTCTGTAAGTGGCAGAAAAGAGGGCCGTCAATATATACACATGTATACCTATCTATAATGCATTTGCATAAATGCACATGCATGCATGTATTAAGCCTGCTAGTAGGCAAATAATATATTCATGTGGATATGTTTCCCTGAAGACTGCAGTGTAATGCAGATATAGACAAGTTACATAAGTCATCAAAGACTCCAAAAGCAAATTAGCTGCAACAATATAAAGTTATACCTAAGATTACTTCGCCTTTTCAAGAAGCCAGATAATGCTTGGTTTTAAGGTATTTTGGTATGTCATCTGCATTTTGGTATATTTTGACCCCATCAAAAAGATCTAGCTATAAACCTATGCAGAGAGATTGACATGCTTGTCACTGAAATTCAGAAACTCAAAATTTTGAATGAAAGAGTTGAGATAAATATTTGTGAAAATTTCTGCACAGCTCCCTGCTGATGTGGAAGGGTATAAAACACTATGGTCATGAGATATCTTTCTTGGGGAAATAGAGTCTTTTCTGCTGAAAGAGAGAAAAACACAGGAGAAAAACATAAAATAAGCTAATCATTCTTGATATGCTTTATAATATATTTGAATATTTATGGTCCTTTACGATAAGATACGAGGAGAAAAAGCTGCTCTGAAGAAAAAAATGCATATTGTGCAGATCATGGAGCTAATGTTCAGGTTCACTGTCTGCATCAGTATCACCATCAGTATCATTATCTGTAGTCAGTGTGACTACATGCAATAAACGTGATACCCTATACCCAAATTCACAATTTATATAGATTAGAGAAATACCCTTTCATAATCCTTAATTTGAAAGGTTATGGATCACCAGTATGTTATGGGAGATGCATCCTGAAAACATGAGTAGGATCATGGGCTGTCTCCATTTCGTGGGATTCATATTTTAGACATTTATGGTTTTTTTTCTATTTTTAAGGTGTACACCCTGGCCACTTTCTTAGTGAATAGAAAAAAAGTGCCCTGTTTTTTCTCTGTACATGCATTTTTATCTTTTTGAAGGAGAGCTAATGCAGAGGGAGAATTAAGGAGGCTGCCATATTGAAGGAGGTGAATGGTGGGAGCTGCTTAGTAGAATATCATCTACTTGTCCCCAGAAGTTTAACATTTGCAGGATTATTGCAAAAAAAATCCCATATTCACTAATATTTGTTCAGTTACATGTAGCAATTCTACTCCAGCAAGTATTGACAATCCCTTTTGTTTGCTTTCTGTGAATATTCAAGAGAATAATGTTTGATGAAAGAGATAGTGTTCCAAATCCTTGTGCAAATATGTATTTACACCAGAAGTATTTGCATGGCGATCTCAAAAGCTGAGATTTTTTCAAATTAGAATAGTTAACCCCTATGCTTCCCTATCCAGCAGAAAACCAAAAGAAACTGTTGCACTGTTTATCTGCACTTGCTACCTTAATTTAGTGTGTTGATAATCAGTCGGTTGTGGAATCTCCTTCTCCCATCCACTTGGATGCAGCCCTGTGCCCCATGCTCTAGGTAACCCTGCATGTGCACAGGGGCTGGACTAGATGACTAGATGGACTAGATGACTCTGGAGGTCCCTTCCAACCTTAAGCATTCTATTATTCTATGATAATCTTGTAAAAAGTGACTTCAGTGAAACTACTTCAAATGACTGAATTATCTATACAGACACAAGTTTCTGGAAAGAGCAGTCTAATGACTGGAGCCAGGATTGCAAACAATCTGGGTTCATTTCACTGCTTGAACAACACCAAATCATATTTGGAATTCAATTAATTTGTCCAGACAAAAAGAGTCTAATGATATCAAGATGACCTACGTCTACTACTGTGCAAAGCTGCAGGCCTCCTATAGCTCCTGTATCACACCTTCTAGCCTCATGCAGATGTGTTAGATATACCCTACGGCATTGAAAAGCCTACAAAAGTGCTTAGAAAATTGAAATGCACCCTTAACTTAGGTGTCAATTTCATAGCTGTAATAGGGAGATATTCTATAACTACATCCTAGCACTGCAATAATGACAAAATCCATCAAAGACTGCTTAGTGCTTCTGTATTATGGTGATGATAAGAAACTAAATGCTCGTATGGCAGGAATCTTTGATATCTGGAAAAAATATGCTATTTCAAAAGAAAATTAACTGGCAGATGTAAAAATACCTGTATTTGGACATAGAGTGGACATTGTGTAAGAGATTGCTGATATAATCAAAATATCTTCAATAGAAATTTATTTGTGCAAGTTTTACTAATTGTTTGGGAACACTTTTTTTCCTAAAGATTTTCTGAGTGACTTTTGCAATGTTTTCTTTGAGTTTTATATCTCTTATAGCCACATGATAGTATTCATAAATGAAATAATTGTCCTTTAATATTGCCTGATTCTGACAATGTGATGCTTTTGATTTTTATGTGTTTTTATTGAAGCAAATCCACTCAAAGGTATAGCCAATAAAGCAAGATTTTATAAATCTAAAATATTTCTAATAGGGAAAAGGATTTTAAACAAATATTACTTATGGATTTTTTTTATTGTTGTGATACATGCAATAAGAATGATACTATATGCCAAAATGCAATTTATATTGATTAAAGAAATAGCTGTCATAGTTCTTAATCTGAAGGATTATGAATCACCACATACACAGATATTTTTTGCCCTCTGGATATATATGTAAGGTTTGGAAAGGGCTGCAGGACAGCTGTGACTGTTATACTAAGCTCTGTTTAACAGAATAGTGCAGTCACGTGTATATGCGCACAGAATACAGAAAATCCCACATGCTCACATGTTCTTTGTATTGACAAAGATGCTCCAACTTAAACACCATTTAAAGATGTTTATACATAATAAAACAAATTAGCCAAATGTCAGGAATCAATGACTAGGAAAGCCTATTCATTTATATAACCGAGTCTCAGACAACTCCCAGGTATACCTCCTTAAAGAGAGTAAGTATTCTACTAATTCACTACAAGGGAAATGACATATATTAAATTATGTGCCAAAAGAGGACAAAGTTTCATAATTTTCCCCGTCTGCTGTCACTACATAAATATAACTCCAGCTGCTGCAAAATTCAAGTCTTCTGTACTGATAACTTGGGGGCTACCTACTTGACATTCAGTAATGTCACTACAGAGGAGCAAGTGCAGTATTTATACTTTCTACTTAGGAATTCCAGAGAATTCCCAGGATAACATAATCTAATTTTTAACCAATTGACTTTTCAGTGATATTTTGCACACAGCCAGAAAGAAATACCAAGAAATGACAACACTAACTTTGAGCAAATGTGAATGTAAACGAATAAATGACAAAATTTGACAGATTGCATTACTAGCTGATTGATATTCAAGGCCCTTTTGCAGTAGAAAAGTATTTCTGCACAGGACAGTGGTTAATTTTATTTAACTTGTTCATTTATATTAGTTCTTATTATGATGCTTGTATGAATCTGTAAGAAAAATTTTAACCAGAAACAGGCATTTTAAAATATAACGTGCATAGTTCATTTTAAAATCAAATATTAAACTAGATCTAAGCTGAAACACTGAAAAGAACTCATTTTTTAAAGGTAACAAATCAACAATATGTTTTTCACCTTCAATCAAAAGGCAAAAGGAATAAATTAAGATTCATGTTTATAGTCATTAATTAGAAAAGTACTGAGAGAAGAGGAAAAGGAGAATGTATATTAAAATACAAATCCAAGAGATTAAATAATAATAAAAAATGATATGAATGAAAGAATGAGGATATGATGCAGAGTTAAATGTTTAGATGGCATCCTGAGGCAAAAATCCCAGCAACAAGATAATTAAAAAAAAAAAAAAAAAAAAAAAAAAGGAGGGGGAGCAACATCAATTGTTCCTGAAAAAACCTTTAAGAAGGAGGAAGAAGTGAGGAACTTTTAAAATGGATAAACAAAACAAACAGAAACAAAACAACAAAAACAAAAAGGTACAAAATTACAGAAGAAAGAAAAATACACAGGGGAGAAGCTCCTCTTGGTTTAGTCTACAGTAAACAAATATCAACCATGAACAACACTGGAATTACTGCTTGCATAGGAAACTTGTTTAATAGATAAGGTGGATCAAAGACAGTGTTTTCATTTCTGTCTTTCAGTCACTTGATGTCTGTACTTTCACCAAGAGATTTGTATAAATTTGTCAGTAATATTTTAATTAAAAGCAGCATTTTGCATAATTTACAGTCTACATTGCTCATATTACAAGTGAATATTAAACTGAAGATGAAATAGTATGAGAGGAGGGGGTTATTAAGAAAGAAATTATCAAAAAGATGCAAGCAAGCTCCTGCATAGCAAGAGGACAGAAGACAATGGATGCAAATTGAAACAAAAAGGGTTTTGGCTTGATATGAATAAAATCTGTTTTACCATGTGGACTTGTCATGCACAGGGAGAGTCTGTGCAGAGAAAAGCTGCAAGAGTCCAGTTTGTGGAGCTTTCAAAACCATTTCGATAAAGCCCTGAGGAGTCTACCTCACTTTACTTACCACACAACTCTGCTTTAACTGTGGAATCGGACTAGAGACCCCTGCATGTCCTTTCCAACCTGAATTTTCCTAGGAGCCTGTGATTTTGCCTAGGTTGTAGAAGGTTGCACAGACTGAGGTGCAATTTTGCCTCTGAGCATTTTGAGCTGTCTGAAAGCTATATGACTGCATTAGCACAGTGCTGAGTTGAATGTAATACACTCTTCCTCTCAAAAAGTTTTATGACATTGGATTCATTGCCACCCTAATGCAGTAAGAATGGATTTGGTCAGTTAGCTGTATGAGAAGGTCAGGCATATGCTTCTAAGAATATTACCCCTAGACAACTCTCCAGTATCTCAATTCTGTATCTGCAATATGAAGAAAATGTATTTAATAAGGATACTTAGCATACAGTCTTTACTGCATGCAAGATTTTCAGTTTCTGTGGTCACAAAAAGCCTATAATCATAAATTAAATTTTATTTCAGTTTTACCAAGTAAATTCATGCATTATCTGAAAAGAATCAGGAATCTCCATGCAGTATGGCAGAATAAAACTAGCTGAGAATATGATCAGTTATGTAAAACTTTCCTTTGATTTTGGAATGAAGTTAGTATTTTGAAAGAAAATCATTACCATGATAACTAACATAAAATATAAGATAAGAGATTGATGATTTAAGAGTCAAAGATGGCAATAGGAGAGAAGCACTCTAAACTGAGCTGCACTTCTCTCAGAATCACAGAATCACAGAATCACAGAATCACAGAATCACAGAATCACAGAATCACAGAATCACAGAATCACAGAATCACAGAATCACAGAATGGTTAAGGTTGGAAGGAGCCTCTAGAGATCAGCTAGTCGAACCCTGTGATTTAGCTTGTGGAGGTAGCTGCACACAGAGACGTACTGAGATGGACATCAAATATGCTCACAGTAGTATTAAGAGCAGTATTAGTGTGGATACTTCCAGCCATCCTTGTCACCCAAATGGGCCCCCCTCAGCAGGGTGGTTGAGCCTGGGCTGAGCTGACCCGCACGCCAGGTGCCCTCTCCACCCCTGCCCTCCTCATCCTCATTCTCCAGGAGGAAGCCCCTGATCCGCATGCTGCTGGTATCACCGTTCGCAGCCTGTGTGCACACCAAGGACCACTCTGAAGGCCCACATCTGGGATGGAGTGGCTGGACTTGCACCAATTTCAGGACACGGATAACTTGCCTCACACCCCACATGCTAAGCAGTTTCCTCTCCAAACATCCTGACTGCATCTAAAGAGCGAAGAGAGAGATCCATCCACAGCCTTGGGTGTAGCGAGTCTGTCCTCTCAGAAGTAACTCCCAGGCCAGGCATCTCCAGCTCATGAGAGCAGAGGCCTCTTGCACCAGAATTAACTCCTCTAACCTACCGGCTCCTGAGCCACAGTCTGCTCCTCCCAGCTGCCTGCTTATGAGCCTGGGAGACAACACACGATACTGTTCTGTTATTGCTTTGAGTGATCAAACCTCACACCAAAAGGTTCCACAGGCCCTACAAGAGACTTACTGAATTAGCATTAGTGGCAGCAGCAGTAGAGGGAAAAAAATCAAACCCCAACAATCTCTCTTCTTTCCTGATAAAAGTTTTAAGGGAAAAAAATAGCCCTGACTTCAGTACCAAGTTCAGTACTCTCCCACTCAGAGTCACCGTTTTTTGGTATCAAACACAGCACACTGGGAAAAGTCTTTAGAGACTGTTCTCATGAATGCTTGCTAGCACAGGTAAGAGGAGTTCATCCAACAGAATGAGCTCATTGGCATCCCACATGGGAAGATAGAGCTGCATGTCATTTTGCCACCATGCTCAAACACAGAGGTGACCTGTTCCCCTGGAGGTCACTGTCAGGTATACATTACACTTGGTAAGTAGGTGTGAGAATGTCTTTAAACAAAGCATGTTTTCCATACAGCTGTCCTGAGGTCAATCTGCAAAGAGTTTATGTAATTAATTGTACGTACTGAATGGTCATTTGTGCACAAAATCCTCTACACTACTTAGCTTTTAATATTCTGACTCCACTCATTACTGACTCCACTAACCTTCAGCTTAGGATCCGAAGAACATCTCGCTTAAGTTTAGCATCCAGAAACTAGATGTGTTAGGAAAAGATGAACTGCTCCCTGCAAGTATTCCAGTAATAGCAAACAGGGCCTTGATACCAAACTTCTAGATGGGAAAAGGTATCTCACACACATTAATTTACCCAAATCATGTAAAAAAGCCTGTAACAATGTAGGTCACCTAGGTCCTTACTAGTACTTCAATCAAAAGCCCATGATTTGCTGATGACATATAATCCTGGAAAATATATATATATATATATGTGTGTATATATATTTGTACTGGCATTAATGTGTCTTTTAGAAAACCTAGCAAGGATAGGCTTAACTCTCTCCCCTGAACATGGAAGATCAAGCTGACTAGTTGGTATCTCAGATCATTATTCTTAAAGTAATAATAATATAACTTTTAAAATATATAAAATAATGCACATTATGTAAAATGCATATTTGACAGGAGTGCTGCAGATCATGATTTCTCAGGCTCTAACACAAACATGTTGATCTGTAGATTCCTTTCTCATTATAGTCACTTTGTTTATTACTTAAGCTTTCTTTCTGCTACAGTGGTTCTTATAATAAGCTCCCCTAGTGATTTTTGAAACACAGAAAAAAATCTAACCTTATTTTGTCCAGCTGTTCAGACAAATTAGCAATGCCAGCTCTTGATTTCAGCTAATATAAGAGCTAGGGCTGAACTGCATGTTCAAAAATCATTTGTATATAAGAAGCTGTGCTCCTGATCCCATGCCAGCTTAGGGAGGAAAGACAGAGCTAAACAAAGATGGCATCCTGCAGCCTTGAATCAACTCTTTTTACCAAAGTCTACTCCCATTTATATATGTATTTATTTATTTATTTATTTATTCCTGTTCATTATGGAGACTTTGTATTAAGCTCTACAGCTGCAAGAATATGCAGATACAAACTTGATCAGGAGATTTGGTAGCTCAGACTTTAAAAAGATATATCAACAGAATGATGGCAATGAAAGGAGCGATGATGTGCCTTATTCAGATATTCTGTGCTGTCCTCAATGGTAAAGACTTTGCAAATTGCTGAAGAAAAAATATATATACTCACCTAGAACAGACTCTTACTCATGAGGAAAAAAAATAATCACTTTTCACAGAAAACAGTAGGAGAAAAGTGATGGTAGTAATAAAGCTTGCTAGGAAAGGAAGATTAAAGGAGCACTGATTCAGTCCAAGAGAAATTTTGGGGGATTTCAGAGGAAAGGCACAGGAGGGAGGTTAGATTAGGAATCAGAATAGTGGAGAAAGAATGTTTCATCCTGCAAACTAGACCCATTCTCAATCAAGGGTTAATAATTGAGTCTACAAGGTCAGGGTTTTCAAGATCAAATCTTGTAGTGCAAGTCAGGGCCACAGAAGACAGTTGATGTTACTGACCGTTAATGTTACTTCTGTAATGTTACTTTCTTACAAGCTTCTATTTCCTCATAGTCATGCGCCAAAATTGCAGGACATCTTAACACCAGGAAAGAGGGAGGATCATCAGTGAGTCAATTTAACTCTAAGCTGATTCCATCACCCATCAAGGGACTCCTGTTAGAAAAGACTTCATGCACAGAAGCATTCACAGATCTTGGATCTCTTCTTGCATAGACATACCTAATCCACCATCCTGCAGCTCTTTGGTTCAAACATGAATCCCTAGAGAACTGCACTACCTCCTCTCTTCCATACTAAAATGTGATCACTGGGCCTACATTTGCTTCTCATAAAGGAGAAGCAAAGCAAAGGAATCTTCCTTCAAACTGTTTTCCTTTTGCAGAAGCTTACTGACTTGTTTCCCAAAACACTGTGAATATCCACATGCTTAGTGATTTTATAATAGCCTCTTGTCTTGTCAGAGGTGAAATTCTTACTCACTAATCTGCAGTTTGCAGTATTCCTTTTATGTATGTATGTATGTATGTATGTATGTATGTGTCTATCTATCTATCTACCTATCTATCTATCTATCTATGTTTATAGGCATGCACAAGGATTTTTTGAAGGGGTGGATTACGTGCATCATCTAGTAGTTCTGCAATTTCATATCTGAGTTCCTTCACACTTTATAGGTCAAATTCATCCACTCTTGGTGACACATTAACTAGTTACTATTACATCTATTTGGTATTAGAAGGACATGGTATTCAAGCCCTTCTAATTCCTGTCATGTATTTAATACAGGAAGTTCACAAAGAGGGGAAATCTCCTCAGCTTGTGCACTAAAAACAAAGTATTTCACCAAACTTCTCTGTTGAGGCCTTACCATTCATGAGTACATCCTTTGTCATCAAACTATTTTAGCAATTCCCTAGGTGGATGATTCTGATGTATTTTAATAGTTACTTTCGGTTTTGCCAAGTTTCTCATTTATACATACATATATATATATATATATCTTTCTTAAAATTGAATATTTGTACATTGGAATTGTTTGACCTGTTCTTTCCCACTACAAGGTTAAATCTATCGTCTGAACTGCAGTTGATATTAGAGAAAGAATGACTTCTAATAATACTACTTGGACTAGACCTGGTGCACTGCTCAAGACCAAATCTAGAATGATTTCAAAGCCTTATCCTCCCTAAGCATGCACAGGTAAGTTGGGACTGTAGGTGATCCAATGTGCTCTTTTTTTTTTTATTGATAATGTGCTTTTTATTTCCTTGTTGGCCTTTTCAAGCGGCTCACTGAAATCTGCTTCATAAATTGCGTTGGTCTTTTGCCCTCGTTGGCTTTCCTCTGCCTTAATTTGAAACAAACCTCTACAACCTTAAATTTTCAGTGCCAACAGCCTGATCATGGTGCAGATGTCCTTCCTGTACAAGGCTTTCTTTTCCTACAGAACCTCCACTTTTTAATGTGTTTAAATTCTTTCTCTTTACACCGTAATCTATAAATTGCAACTACGTGCCTCAATGATTCTCAAGGCTTACATACAGAATTGGTTATGTTTCAGAGAATGCCATTGTAAAGATCCTGGACTTCAGATTCTTGATCAGCAGACAGAATTTAACCTCTATAAAACATTCCTCTAATGATGTGGTATGGTTCATGGGGTAATCTCTATTCCAAGAGGTAATGGGTATTAGTTTAGCAGCACTTAACTAATGCTGCTAAACAGCTTCCTGAGTGTTCAGTTTAAACTTTGTGAAACAGAATTCACATCCATATGCATCCTCCACATAATTTAACTTATATAACTTTGCTAGTGCTGTAGAAGCTGGTGGCAGAGCAAGGAACTGAATCCTGATTATCAAAGTTGTCAGGCATGCTAGTGCAGGATCATCTGTCCACCCACTACTGATATTCATTAATACTACCACTGCACATGCTGCTCTATGCTTTGCAATACTGATAGCTCCCTTGGTAAGATGGAAATCATATTCTTGCTCATCAGCGTGAGAACAGGTGGTAGAAACATGGTTTTGAAATATGCTCAAATGTTGTAATTTGGAATTCTGAATTCAGCTCAGGATAAAGCCTGTCTGCTAGCTAAGGATGTCCAGCATGGCTGGGGCTTTACTGATTGTGCTCTGTCATCTCATTTACATGTTTCTTGTGCTGTCGCTGCTGTTGATTAGTTTCTTGGCAAGTTTGAATCTGACAAGAATTTCCATTATGGGAGAAAAAATGTATCTTGTCTCTCATCTCCTCTTCTTCAGTCTATGAATATGAGTATCAAATTCCTAATAAGAAAGTTAATAGTTTGCATGGTTTTGAACAGTGTGTGCTTTGAAAATATCTTATCATGTATCTTGGTGCCTAAAGCTTTTAATACTGTATCTTCCCCTGTTTCTGAAGTTTCCTCTTATATTTTACACCTACTGATGAAAAATTTATTCAGATTCATTTCACTTATTATCCCTTAGAAACAAATGCCCTGGTCTATTTTCTCTGGACTTTACGTAGAATATTAGCAACTTAGCCATTAGCTCTCATTATATCTACTAGAAATGTACTTTAATAGTCAGGAGTTCAAAATGCAGGAAAAATATGTTGATAATCCACCTTATATGCTTACAGCAGATATGAAGTAAGCATGAAGGTATCTTTACAAGATATTCACAGAGACTTCAGAGATCCTTCCAGATGGGAGAGACTGGTTAGAAGCTTCTGGACAGTTTCCAAAGAACATTCTTCCTTTGACACATTTTCAGACCAACAAGCATGCTGAACTAGGAATGGCTATGCTGTTTTGCTTTTATCAAGGACAGAATTCATCCCAGTAATTTAGCACTTGAAAAGTCTGACTGGCTCTTAGATACTAATGATCTGATTCAAATGCTGAACAGTGACAGATTGCAGAGCACATTATCAATCTCCTGAGGTTGTTCATATAAAAAAATTAATGTGTAGTTAGGAAGAAAAACATATTTTTAGCTATCCAGTGGGCTGTATTACTATTTTCAGAGTTTTATTATTGTTCAAAATAAATCAAAATCAGAGTTGAAAAAGAAAAGGGGGAAGCTAGTCTTTTTATTTTTGTAAACTTTTTTGCAAAAATTACTTCTATGTTATCTCATGCCTTCACAACACAGAAAGTTTTTTTTTCTACAAATCTATAAAAACATACACCTACTACACAGTTTTAAGCAAGAATTGAATATTCAAGAGTGTTTGTGAGTTCTATCTTTTTTTGGTCAACATTTTCACCAAGATAAAGAACTTCTAGGTATTCATCATGGGCAGTTTTGTTTAATCGGTTTTAACGGAGTAATTGTACAAAATTTTAAGTATAAAGAAAACAAATGATGCCTTCTAGGACTATAACAATGATGTCCTGTACAGCATTTAGGGAAAAAGCGCACCTTTCATGGTCTCTTCCTGATAGAATTAATTTTTCTTTTTTTTCTGTCTCTGCTAATCATTCATTTTTTGCTTAACTCCCTCAGATAATACCAGCTATTTGATACTGGGATTTCCCTCAGTCAGCAATCTTGACCCACTAATAGAGTAAGTTTTTCCAGTTTTGGTGCATTTAGCTCCTGTGTTTCAGTTATTCCCTCCTCATTTTACTTCTTGTCTACTTGCTTGCCATGCTTTTGATAGAGAGTCTTGTGGGGCTAGAAAGCCACTGAATCATCTTGTGCTGTAACTGTGGATCTGGATTTCTGCCACCAGGGCAAAACATTACTAGATTTAAATTGTGAGAGCTATATTTAAGAGAGACAATACTTTTAATTAAGAGACTGTGCTTACACTAAAGCACTACAACTTCTTGACATTGCCACTGAAGTGTTTAAGAAGAGATATCTGTGAACTTGAAGAGACATGATAAACTTGATCTTTTTCTTTTTTCTTTTTTTCTTCATATGTACGTGACATAGAAAACTGAGGCCCTAGTTAGATCCTGAAGAAGAAGTGAGTGAAAGAGGTAGGTTTCTCTGATGGGTAGGACATTAGTAAGATTCAGCATGTTCTGCAAAATCAGTATAATAATTCTACCTTCCCCATCTGTTCTGAGCACAAATTCACTGAAGACATTCAGGCTGTATAGTAATGGGGATCAACTTAGCATAGAGATTGTGAGACAGACATTAAAATGATGGGATTTTAATCATTACTCAAGGTACTTACCATTCCCCTCTCCTAAGTCAAAAATAGCAATAGGATATTCAAAAAATAAGAGGTTCAAAAATAGGTGAAATGAGGTGGATGCTAACAAAACCACTCTGAGTGTGCTAGATACCAGATTATTTTCCCTCAGAAAGGTTTAGGAATGTAAAACATCACTGCAGTTTGTACTTTGTTTCAAATTTTTGCCTGCTCATTTTGAAAGAAAAAAAAATCCACAATGAAAGAGTTGAATTTTAAGTTCTAAAGAAATCACACTAAGATCCTTTGTTATCTTCTCTGTAAACATTCCTGAGAGAACAAGAAGTGATAACAGCAACAAAATTGCTGTAAGACTTCCCATACACTTCCCAATATTAGCAAATATCTGCTTTTTTTTTTTTTTTTTTTTTTTGAAATGTACTCATGCTGAGTTTTGTTTTCCTTTCTCTGCCTTCAAAACTAGGCATATATCATTCAGTTCCTTNAAGACTTCCCATACACTTCCCAATATTAGCAAATAGTTTTTTTTTTTTTTTTTTTTTTTTTTTGATTTCATGATAGAGAGAATTGGCAATACCATCATCTGCCTTCAAAACTAGGCATATATCATTCAGTTCCTTCTTGTCAGAACGTCTTACCTCTTTCCTACTAATCGGTTCTATTTTTGTGTCTTCTCTCACACTGAATGATCTCGAGTCAATATCACCTGATCTACAGTCATGCACATCTTTCAGTTTCTAAACCTCTATTCTCTACTCTATACTCTCTTTCACTATTTGTCAGTCTTAAATGTTAAGCACTTGCTACTAATATACTCAAATATTAAAAAGTCATGTCATCTTATATCTTGAGTTGGATTAAAACCCATCAGTTTAAATAGAGTACATTTTCTTTTCCTTGCCGTCAGGTTCTGATATTTTAAAGTTTCTTTTGCAAATTTTTAGTTTTAATAAATGTTTTTTGGTACTTAAACATAAAAGTTGGCATTGTCATGGTGCTAGGTACACCTCTAAAGGACATTGAAATCAAGAAAATGCACAATGAATTTATGATGGCTGCTGCAACACTAATTTCTGTTTTCGCTCTCATAGTACTTCTCCTTGAGTCTCCCTTTGTGTGGGCAAATGACAACTGAGCACACAGACAGTTATCAAGATGTTTATGATAGGGCATTTGTTCTGATGCTGGAAAGAGTTTGCTTGAAATTGAAGAAAAAAAAAAAAAAAAAGAGAGACTAGGACATCCAATAAGAGTTGCTCAAATATACAACAAATGCCAAGTTCAAGCAAATGTTGATATCATTATGTGCTAGTGTCTAGGTATGAAATTCACATGCAATTAAATCTTCTATCTTTACAATCTGTCCAAATGTTCCAATCATCAGAAGTTTCTTTCTTATCCACCCACTTAAGAAAGCAATATATCATTCTATTTAGCTTCAGAATATTGCCAGAACTCAGCTATTAGTTCCCACCAGGATGGTTCTTTTAAGCAGAAATGACATAGCCCTACAGATGACCATGCTGCCACGGCTCTTCTTCCCTGTATGCTTGTATGTTCACATTTATGAACTTATATTTTCCACTTATATGAAATTAACAAGGGTGCATGTGAAGTTCATGAACATCATGTGTTTGGCTGATGAAGAAATTCTCCAGCCTTTCTCATGATTCAAATCAAAAACTGTATCCTCTCTCAGATTAAAAAAAGAAATCAAGACAGATCACTGGCCTTGCTGACCTTGGCCCCTTCAGTTTGAAAACAATGAACACTATTTATGTTCATATGCCAGTTCTTGGCATATTTTATATTTCATTCTATACAAATTAGGATTGTAGGTTAAAATGCTTGTAGATAGCTATATTTCAAACCACTGCAATTCACCAGACAATTCTAAAACCTATTTAGGGACAAACACTTCTTGCTCTGAGTAGCTTAACCATGCTATGTGTTTGATTTTACCAAAGAGCACAATATTTGTTTATGCACTATCCAGGTACAGATGTTCAATTGGGATAAATCAGCATAATATTATTGGCTTCAAGTGAGCTCATTCAAATCTCTGTTTTGCTTTGCATTTTTTTACCAAAACAAAATTCCACAGACCTGTTTATAAAATACACTATAAAAAGGTAGTGCTTACAGCTGTGAACCTGGTGCTTTGTAAATAGATATTCCATGTTAATTTTTAAAGCATCCTGCATTCACTTGTAATTTCTAAGGCACTACACATTCTCTGTTCTGTAAAATGACTTCTAAGGGCAAGCTTCACTGAAATCTTTAGGCAATAGAACACAGATAAATCAGTTGCTGTCATTATACTCAAATCACTTGAGACTTGCAGAGTCCAACCAGCTTCTGAGGGATAACTGTAGTCCCAGAAACTGACTGCCACTCCTAACTCTTCATCATCCATTGCCCACTTTGTACGTGTCTGCAGTGAACTGAAAGACCATCACTTCTTCTCCCTCTTCCCATACAAACCTGAGGATGAACAAACTTAAATATTTCAACTTACCTTTATATTCATGTATACTTTATATTCATGGGTAAAATTAGGGAAGGTTTGAGGCTGAAAGATGAATTCAGACATAATTCTGACACCTTTCTAAGAAATGATCCTTCTGAGTTGCTTGCAAAACTGAGCATTATCCCACAACTAACCATTTGTACACTTACTTTAGAATGGGTTAATCGACTCCACTTTCCTCTGTGCTGATTAGATGGAGAATATCTTGAACATGGAAAGTCATATTATTGTCAAGATATATGGCATCCTTTTGCTTAGTTAAGTTTAACTACTTTGTCTTTTTCTCATCATTCTATTATTTTCTAGGTGCTTGTGGACTGTTTAATTTGTTCTTCGGCAATAGATTTTGAAGATGACGAGCTTTTATTTTAGACTAATAGTCTAAAATAAAAAAGTCTAAACTTTTGTTTAGACTGTTACTAATCTTACTCTTGCCATCCCTAACACTCATCTTTCACCAGTTATTCAAGATAATTACTAACATTTCACAGGTTACTTTGGTGTGTTCTTTAAATATGCTGCAATAACCTTCATTAGGTCCTGCCTAGTGATCTATCCAGAGCTTACCTCAATGGTTTTAACACATGTGTTGCCTGTTCTATTTTCTAGCATACTAATCATTATTATAGAAATAAATAAATAAACAAATAAATAAATACCTCAGTCTGAGACTTTCAAATTGTATTCACTCTCTGTCCAAGAAAAGAAAGGACATTTCCTTTATTTTATTATATGATAAGCATATTCAGCTGCTGTATTTTGTGTCCATGTCTTTTGTACTTCAGTATTATTTCCAAATGTTTGGGCTCTCCTTTTTTTTTTGAATGTATCCCAGCCATGTCTTTCTGTATCTTCATCTTCTGTAAATTTTTGGCTTGAATTAACTCAGGTTCTGGTTTTGCATTTTTCAGGTTCAAAACATCCTATCAGAATCCAGAGTTGGACTAGAGTTAAGATTTTATAATCTCCAAATTTTTGAAAATAGTGTGGCATTATGGTTCCTGAGAAATTTTTCATTTTAATTATTTCTGGCAGGAATGTCTGTATTTAAATAAAAATAAATAATGTAAAATAAATAATTTAAAATAAATAAATAAAATAATCAGGATGGGCATGATTAATATGCACCATGCTGCTAGTAAGTAGAAGTACTATTGTTGTCTTCAGTGGATTATCATCAAAGGAGGAAGACTAACAATTTAAATAAGGTCAAATCTGTGAGGGTCTCAAGTTACATACAGGATGTCTCCACATCATAGACAATAGAGAGCTGGATCAGGTTCTACATAAAAATGGAGAGATAGTCAGTGAAGACAACAGAAGACAATTGAAATTAAAAACATTTTCCTAGGGGTGCTGGAATTGATTGTTCCCAAGTAGGGTCTCTACTTTTCAGAAGCACATAGAATTAAATGGAGAATAAGTACAGTTTTGAAATGCAAGCTTTGGACATTGGTCTTTATTTTGCCAGATCTAGCACAGACTACATCATCACTATTTTACTGTTTCTATGTGCTTTACTCACATGTTTATACATAATGTTGGCCCTATATTATGGAGAAGAGTTGAAAACAGATTGTATTTAAGACAGTGAAAGAATATCTACCAAACTGCCTTTTTGGTACCTTTCCTCAAGTATTTATAAAAATAACACATGTCTACCTGTCCTTGCTTATTTAAGCTTTGCTAGTCTCTCTCTTTAAGTAGTTAATATTTTATATTCCATAAAAGTTCATTAAACTATCATAATAACATAGAAACATTTTTGGACATTATTTTTATCTAGATATGGTTTTCTGGTGTTCTTAATAGGCTAACTTCCCTTCTCATAACTACTTAAATAGTTAAAATAGATATATAGCCAATTACTTCTCAGAATTATATCAAATTACATACACTATTTACTGAAACATCAACCACCATTGAATGGTACATTTCATAAATCACTTATTTCTCCAAATTCCAGGATTTCTATATTCTCCTAAAAGCAATATCAAGCCATAAACCATGAAAGCAGAGCAGCTGAACAGCAATAAGTATTTTAAGTGTGAATCAAAAAACTGCTGAATTAAAGTGGAAAGAATCCAAGCAAGAAAAATACTTTCTTCTTCTTGTAGACCAATCACTTCTCAATAACATTAAGTCTAAAATCCTCCCTAACACATTGCAGTTCTTTTCTTGTTTGCATTGCTCTTTTGTTTTTGACACTCCACCCATTCAAGAAAATGCTCCTGAACAATGCAGTGAGAACTTATATAAAATAGTGCTTGATAATAATTTTAGTATCAGAGCTCTCTCTAGTGGTGGCTGTGTTACCTAATTATCTATTATTCATCCTAGCTTAATGCATGGAGATGTAACCACCTCTCAAATGGGAAATCAGTCAGATTACTCCTTTGTGACATCCTATAGCAAGATTTTAGTCTGAGTGAGGTGTGTTATGATGAGACTGCACAGGATTGAAAAGAAGAGTGATGGACTCTTAGTTGGGTTGGAACCTTTGACTTTGGAGAGATGAGGTAGACCTGTAATCATCCAGCATTGACAGCACTTAAACAGATCAAAGGGCAGGACAACTAGTGAGTTCTACTGCAGTAGGCATCTCATCTGCCTATTCTGCTGAAGACTATTGTTTTCACAGTTCAAACAAACAAGAAGATGGGATGAGGTCTCAACTAGTGCACAGTGAAGGTGTGAAGAATTTATTTTAAATTCTTACGTTGGTGATTTCACTCTAGTGAAAGTCATCACATTTTATGTCATACTGACTGAGGTCAGTCAGCTTTCTACTAACTGTGCTGCACAGAAGAGGCAAACAGCGGTTCTATAACATAAACTTCAACATGAGTTTGGACAGGGTTGGCTGGATTCTCAGGTTACATAAATGAACTGTATGTTTTTTTCTTTTTTTTTTTTAAATCACAAGAGAAAGAATGCCTAGACTTCTGTGATGTTTTCATATCATAGATACTTTGAGTGATAGGCTCAAAATAAATGCACACCTCCTTGAGTTTGAGGGCAACAGACATGGAAGATGTACAGATAAAGGTACATCAAAGGTATTTTGATTTACCAGAGACCAAAGAGAGAAAAGACACAGTATAGTACATAAGCAGAATCAGTAAATCAGTGCAGCAATTAATGTATGTGTTGCCATAGTGATCATAGACAGGTTCTTTACAAACATTGCAGAAGATATGTCCAACGCTCCGTTAAGCTTGCAGCATAAAACTGCCATAGGTAAGAACATACAGGTAACAAAAAGGATAAAAACAGGACAAGCATAAAGGAAGTCACATTTTACTCCTAGAAATTAGAAACCAAACCAAAACCTCAAAATCCCATAGATAACCAACAGCAAAATGACACAGCCACTGGATCAAAGATCCATTTCCTTAGTTCATTAGTGATTTTTTCTATTAGGCAATCTGATGATTCTGCAAAGAAAATGCAAGAGTACCAGACATAATTAAGGGATCCAGTTTCAATCATAATATCTACCTGAAATTACACAATTCTAAACATTATGAAAGATGCAGACATTATTTTGAAAGCAGAACAGAGAGTCATGCAAATATCTTACCGGAGATCAGTTGTATTCCCTGAACTTATGTCCCTTACTGCAATATGATCCATTGTGTGTGTGTGTTATGCACCCTGTAAGGGACAAAAAGACTGAAATAATAAATAGAAATTTGAGCTGAAGTAATGATTACAATTAAATCAAAACATTGATATTATTAAATTAATATGACATCAGGGAGTTGGTTTGTAGTGTATTTCATTGAGCAATTATGTGGAAGTGTCACTTTTATTCAATACTTTTGGCCATTTTCTAACTGCTACAATAACTTGACTTTGCTGTGAAGGATGCAGGCAGATGTCCTTCACAGAGATATCCTTTGGACAGGTCAATTCTAGTTTTAAAACTTGTACAAAAGAAGTGACACCACTGAGGCAGATAAATGCCATGGCAGTTACTGAATACAGTCAGGCAAGCTCTTGCAGTAACCCTGCTTCACGGCTTTGCTCTTCAACACCACCACTTGTGGGTTCTGTTGCCTTTAGCAGTCCCAAAACCCACTGCCACACCATGGATCTTTTCCACGGAAAATCTAACATTAAAGACAGAAGTAAATAAGTATACACAATGCATACTTTTTTTTTTAGCCCAAGACAACCCATCAATCGGCATAGTTTCATGTTAATATCACGGAAATATTGAAAATGCTATACCAATATAGAAATGCAAACAAATTTTAAAAAGTCATATGAAAGAGGAATATGTCCATTATTATTTCTCTTTGTAGTTTCTTGGAATTTATGTTCAAAAGCTGGGAGTTTATTTTCTTTTTCTCCCCAAGAGCTTTGTAACACTAATTTTCACAGCTTGGAATACAGCCATGGTCTCTTGCTCATGATCAAATGACCTAGTTAATAACTCCAGTCTTTTATATACATTTTATATCCAGTCTTTTATACCCATCAGAAATATAGAAATATATGGGATATATAGCTTATTAAAAGTGGTTGAGGAAACCTCTCTTTTCTGTAAGAACAACAGCCTGCATCACTGAGTGGAGATATTCTTGTTGCCAGGCAAGCAAGGACAGAAGCTGCTTTTTGACTGCTGCATCCATCCTTTAACACCTATTTCTGTATGAAAATATCTGTGATAAGATATCCACTGTTGATATTACCATCCCAGTTGAGCTGTTGTTCCGCAATACCACTTAGCAAGTTGTTGCACTTTAAATTCATGAACTTCATGTAAGAAAGGAAAATCTAATTAGTATGGATATGCCTAGTCTGATGACTCTAGATTTTCTAGACTTGTATTGCTAGAAATCTGTGTGATTTCTTCTTGGTAGGAAATGGGATTTCCATCAGCTGAGGTTACCTACATGATCATGAGCTTCCTTATGCATCCTTGATGACATTGCCCAAGTATGATTCTTTATTCCCAAATAGGAATTTTTGCTCTTGATCTAGAAGTAGGCTTCCTTTATTATTTTCACGATTTCAATAGCCTCAGCCTGCTTGTTTTATCATCTTGGATGGGTCTTGTTACCTAAAGGCTTATTATTGGTCACCTTCTCAAAACCGTACTTTCAGATAGAAAAAAAAAAAAGAGGACTATAAAGTTTCTTCCTGCTTCATCTTTTACCTCAACATATTCAAGCTATAAAGGTGAAAATGGTGTAATATGTTCTATTGCAGTTTTTCAAGAGATGCTCACTAGCATAGAAGCGTGTGGTATGGTATGTTCTCTCATGCAGGCATATAAGGATGATATTACAGACTTTCACTCCCTACAGGAGTGGTTTCCTGCACCATGGATCATCATGTAGTGCACCTAAATGCCATAAAGAACTTATGAGAGAGTGTTCCTTTACCCAGCATAGTAAGCAAAGAGTATTCTTGGTCTTTATAATGTGTTTCTGTGGCTATGCATCATGGCTGGGTTGGGATTTTGGCCTTCAGGTCCTGGTTACGAGTATGCCTTTGGCTCATTCGTCTGTGTGAAACATCCATGACATATGCACAATATTCTTGAATGAAAAATAATAAGCAGCAGAGCTGATAATTTCCCTCCAAACCACCACAAAAGCAATTGTTATTATCAATTTCCAAGCTGAATGTGAAACAACAGCAGTATTTCATTACAAACCATATGCTGTTTTGTATTTATAGTCACAGGACAGACTTTTAATGCTGGCTTCAAAAGACATACTGCCATGAGCTGAAAAGTTATAGAGATCTTCTTCTCATCCTTTTTTTTTTTTTTTCCAGATCAATTTGGGGTGGTGACTCAGGAATAAATTTTGTCTCTAAATCAACTTTATTTCTTCCTTTTTAAAGGTCTCTTTTCACTCCTCTTAGCAGTGGTACCAACTATTTTAATCTTGGCCTTCTAAATCATTTGATTCATATGGGTAATAGAAGAATCCCTAGAAACCTAATAATACTTATCTCTTAATTACTAAAAAAGCCATTGTGTGAATTAGATTGAAATATAGTATGTTTTTATATAGCCCCTTTCTCTCATAAGGTACAGTGGCAGTGAGACATGTATGATGAATTGAACAATGTCTGTTAATAAAGCTGCATCACTGGATTTGAAGAGTCCTAAGAGTGATACACTTTTCATCAGGGTGGCTTTATACCAAGATTTGGTAGTTTAGCAGACAGGTTTCTGTCAGGCAATATTTCATTTGCAAGTTCTGTTACTTGTACTTTTCATGCTTGGCAAGGTAAGAAGAAGCATGTTGAGTCAAAGCTGTGTTATCTGCAGCCAACTGTACATCCAGATTGACATGACAGCCTTAAAGAAACACAGAATTATTATACTTAATAAGCATGTTTGCTGTTATCTGACAAGGAAATCAAATGCATACTTCGGAGGCTTTTGCCTGACACTGGCCACAAATTACACTGAACATGCCGTTAACCCATACCTTCCCTTTGTATGAAACAGTAACGAGGAAATTTAAGCAAGTAACTCCTCTGAATTTTACTTCATGAAATAAAAACATACTGCCAATTTTTCATCACAGTCACCATAGCTGATAGGAGAAAACAGCAGATGTGTCAAAGTTTACTTAAGTTTCACGGCAATTTTTCTTCTCATTAAACAGAAGTAGTAGTTACTCATGCAGTAAATTTATCTACATTTTTTACTTAAGTTGCAAATTATTCTGTCTTGATATGTATCTATCAATTTTTTTTTCTATAGACATAGTTTACATTACCTGTACACCACGTTAAATTGATAGATCAGCTTAGTCTTGCAATTATCAATGTCTTTTAAAGGGTAGTCTTTTAAATTAGATATACAAATAGTCCATTCTTGAGTTCTAGAAAGTATTTTAGGACTTTTCTATGATTGCTCATCCTTTTGGGCCATAGTTTTAGACAGGTTATTTCTCACTTTGAAGTTCTACCACACGGAGCATTACTCTCATACACATGCTTGGGTGTGATAGATCTCTTGTTCTCCAGCAGATACAACGGAGGAAAATATTCCTTATTTTATATGTCTTTAGGCAATAAAAACAATACAGTAGGTTTTAAGAAGAGCTTTTTTTCTGAAGGCTCCTCTCTGAACAACGTATATCTGCAAGTGATGAGGTCCAGCCTTTCTAGGAGTATATACTAATTGCTGTTTAAGGACAAAGGCTGGCCACAGATGAAGGTGTTGTGGCTTGCCAGATAAAGAGAGGTGAAGTGTAATTATTCACTTGAATAATTGACATATAATGAATATTGAATAATGATTGACATGCTATGCAGACCAAAAAGATTTCGGCTACTCAAAACCTGTTTTACATACAATAAGGAAACTAACAAGCAATTCTACCTATCTGCTTTGAGAAAAACGTTTTGGATGTAAAATGCTTTGGAAAATCTGTCCATACATCTGTCTACTACATACAGTTATTCATTTTGTTACACACTATATCAGAATTTCTATTATAATGTTATTATAAAGATATTACTATCTGCAGAAATCCTCAAGTATAACTTTTGTTTCATCTTTTTTTTCTATTTTCTTTTTGCCATTATGTCTTTTTCTTCATGAATGTACTTCATGAATACTTAATTGTTCTGTTTTCAAATGGCTTCTTCTCAGCATGCTTCTATTGTTATTTCCTTCTTAAAGATCCCATTTTTTTGTTAGAATCATAGAATTATAGAATGATTTCATATAATTGTTATTTTCATTACATTCATTATTTTCTTCTGCCTTGCTATTTTCATTTCTCCTTTCATTCCTGTGTTTTCCTTAATGGGAATCACTTATATTTCAGGTTGATCTTGTCTTTCTCCAATCTGTTGGCTGTGAATAGTCGATCATACTTTTACTGCAGCAAATAAGGAAGGTAAATACCTTTGTGATCCCAAAATATACAGACAAAATAACAGATTACTCATACAAATTTACATGACTAGAGTTCCTAGGAAAGTTACATTGATAATAAATGAATGCTGATTAAGGATTTAATTCTGCTGTGTACCAAGTATCAAGTTTTGCAAAGCATGCGGGTATTCTTGGTACCTGCCAAGACAATGGGTATTATATAGAACTTGAAGGTCCAACAGGTATGGGAATTGTATTATTTAGGGACCTGTCAAAAACAAAAACAAAACAAAAAAAAAAGCATAGGAAAGAGGGAAGGGCTCTGACAGGAAGAGCAGGAGGGAATGGAGAAGAGTTCATAAGGGGTATGGCATACGTACATGATCACAGAGAGGTTGATCAGCAGATGGAGGTTTCTCTTATCCTAGAATATTATCCTAGAACCTTACCTGAAAATATTATTCTTCTGACATGGAATTCTCTGCAGATATACACTGTATAGAGTACAGAAAACAAGAGAAAGGAAAGACGAATAAGGATAGTGTTTCTTGGATTCACAAGAATCAAAAGTGAAACTCCCATTCATTTAAGGTGAAATACTTCCACATGTTTTGCAGTATTTTTCAAATATAGCAAAGTATAAGTACAGTATATCTTAACAGGACAATAGTACATTGCTATGCAGCACCAAGTTAACAGAGACTAAAGCTAAGCCCCACATACATGTTATGACGAACAATCATTAGATACAGCCTAGCATTTCCCGCATATACAGTCTTATACATAGGTAAGTCTGTGGAAATAAGCCACCTTTGGTTTATATCATTGAAAGAGAGAAAAGAATGTGTTCTTTGAATTTGATTATTAACCACGAACAATTCACTGCTTATATTTTTTTCAGCTTCAATAGTTGTATATACTATTTGAAGTGTGTTGTGGTTTGAAGGGGATGCAAATTGGTAAAAGATGAATCCTTTTGCATTCCAGCAGATCTTCAAAGGCTAGAGGGATTGGGGACTAGAGAGCTAGGCTAGAGAGCTGGTCTCATCTCTTAATAGGGATACCAAATAATGCGTTAACTATAGACCTGACTCTGGCAGTATTGAATTCACAAATATCCTGTCGACCATAGGTCCAATTGCCTTCCAAACAGCAAATGGAGTTCACAAATAGTATGATCAGCTATAGGCCAGACTCTGGCACTTGTCTGATCACCTTCAAAACAAGTTGTCATGTTCATGAATAACACAATTTATTCAAATGCAACATTTACAAAACAGGTTTTGGATGTCGGTACAGGAAATTCTGTACTACAGTATGGAGTTTTACATTGTGTACACAGTGCCTTGTGTACAAATGAGCAATCATCACTCAGTCCAGGGGATGGGAGAGGCCTCTCCATCTTGAGGAGTCTCATCAGGTAGCATCACGACCCAAAGAAAGGAAAGGAGTTCAACCCAGTGACTGATCCAGAAGTTATGATGGAGTTTTTCCTCT
This sequence comes from Nothoprocta perdicaria, assembly GCF_003342845.1. Lineage (NCBI taxonomy): Eukaryota > Metazoa > Chordata > Aves > Tinamiformes > Tinamidae > Nothoprocta > Nothoprocta perdicaria. Next base: position 38,633 of record NW_020455504.1, read on the forward strand.
CCCCTCTTTCTTTCCTCTTCCTCCTTCCTCCTTTCTTCTTCCCTCCTCCTCCTCCTTCCTCTTCCTTCCTTCTTCTTCTTTTTTCTTCCTCCTTTCTTACTTCCTACTATTTCCCTCCTAGTTCACCTTTTATGTATCTTCTTTCACATTTAGGCAGAGCTCTAGTCATACTTACTCTAGTCATACTTGCTCTCATTATTGATTAGCTTAAAAAGTCTCTCGAGTTAATAGAAAATCTAGAGTGCATGCCCAATGAGAATCATAGAATCATAGAATCATAGAATCATAGAATCCTTAAGGTTGGAAGGGACCTCTAGAGATTTCCCCTGCACACACAGGGTCACCTACAGCATTTTACACAGGATTGTGTCCAAGCAGACTTTGAAGATCTCCAGAGAAGGAGATTCCACAACCTCTCTTGGCAACCTGTTCCAGTGTTCTGTCATCCTCACTGTCAAGAATTTTTTCCTTAAGTTCCTGCAGAACTTTTGGTGCTTCTGTTTGTGCTGTTTCTTCTAGTGCTATCAGTGTCCACCACTGAAAAGAGGCTGGCACCTCCTCCTCACTCCCTCCCTTGAGGTATTTACATACACTTATCAGATTCCCCCGCAGCTTTCTCTTCTTCAGGCTGAACAGGCCCATCTCTCTCAGCCTTTGCTCATATGGCAGATGTTCTAGGCCCCTGATCATCCTCATAGCCCTGTACTGGACTCTCTCCAGCAGCTCCACATCCCTCTTCTATCCGAGAGCCCAGAACTTGACACAGTACTCCAGATGTGGCCTCAGCAGTGCTGATTAGAGGTGGGGGCAATCGCCTCTCTCAACCTGATGGAGATGCTCTTCTTAATGTATCCCCAGGATCCCATTGGCCTTCTCGGCCAGGAGGGCACACTGCTGCCTCGCGGTCAACTTGTTGTCCACCATAACGCCCAGGTCTCTCTCTGCAGAGCTACTCTCCAAAAGGTCAGTCCCCAGCCTGTACCAGTGAAGGAGTGGTTGTTCCTTGGAAGCAGGTAACTTTTGAGATGGAGGTGTGTATTGGTATTGTAATGAGATTATAATGAAGAGAAGATTGAGCAAAAAGCATCGGAAGGGACTGATCTGCTACCATTGTTGGCCCAGCACCAGACATCTTATCAGGTTTGTCAGGCTTATAAGGCACATGGTACAACCAGGTTGCCACCTCTACAGGAAGTACAACAGAGTCTGGCTGAAGTGTCCTTGCTTCACCTTCCATTCACTCAGCAGCTGAATTGCACCATCAGGATACCACCTCTGCAGAGAAGCTAGCAAAATTTGGCTGTGGTATCTTCACTCCACTCCACTCTTCGTTTACTCTTAGTAGTGTGTGCCAGGAGGGCAGATTGTATTGCCAAGGGAATTGTGGAGAAGCAGATTCCGTACACGCCAACTGTCCTGGAAGTCATAACTGTCTCTCACCTCAAGCAAGCTTCTGTAATGCCATAACTTCTGTCATGGAACAAGTGGTGGCGGAGCAGGGGTGGTGAGTGACAAAATGCACTTCACTCATACGAAAGAAATAATAATAGGGTTTATTGATATGGACAGTGATTTCATGAGATTCTATGGCAAGGTCACTTATTACTTACTGCATGGAGGCTCAAGATAATACACAATTATCTTGGATAACCTCCCATTGAGTCACAAGGTTCAGATTGGAGCCCCCTGTGTTCCAAGCTCCTTCTGAGAGGAGTCTGGGTGCGGCTGGATCCAATCCGAGTCTCAGACCTGGTCAACGGTTTATGACTAAGGGATTTTGTGCACAGTTACAAAGTAAAGTTTAAAGAGAACCCGCTATATTCACTTACCACGAATCTGTTGTGGAAAGAGATCTCTCAACTTTGAGAAGTAACCTTGAGGGGCATCCCTGCTCAAGGGGAGATCCTGCTGTGCAGCCCATTGCCATGCCAGGAGAGCTCAAGGGGCTCTCGGGCTGTCTACGTATTTATAGGATAAGATGACTGACTTATAGTCATTCTTTCATGTCAAAGGACCTTTGCTAGTGTATTAGCCTTTTCTCCTCATTAGGATGCAGCCATCAGGACTGTTATGTTGACATCTGAGTGGAAGAAGAAATCAGGAAGGCACCTACCAGGATTAGATAGGTGGTTAACAACTGAATAGGGATAAATGTGAAAGGTCAAGTAGAGCTGGGAAGGGAGCATATCCATCACAGGCCCTAATTTTCTCTAATTTTCCTTTTCTTGAACAATTCGCCCATAAAATGCTCCACCATTATTAGTTTGTTAAATGTTTCCCTAAATAGGACAAATCAGAATAAACTCAGCCGGTTTTAATGAGTATATTAAAATCAATATACTCCTACTAAAAAAATCAATCAATAGGAAAGCATGATGTATAATTTGACACAAAGATGTAACACATAATAAAGTATCAATTTCTTTAGTTTTTCTTAATAAAATATTCATCATGATAAACATATTTAGCATTTAAAGCAACATAATATGAAATCCCAATGGTATTTTCTGCAATTTAGCTGTAATACTCTGTAAGACAAAGAGTTTCCAAGTGTAAAATAGCAATCTCCAACAGCTTGGCTTGATAGCACATAAGGGGAGACAAATGTACTTTAATCTTCATGGGTTGATTAATACTGTTTAAAGAGGTTCTACAAGAGAAATAAAATTACTAAAAATCATGTTTTCATGCAAAAGGGAAAGAAAGTGCAATGTAAGGTGTATTAAGGTCATATCAATTTTCATTGCACTTCTATGAAAATAAAGGCAGTTTTTTTTAAAGTATTCTCCACTAAGAGTGGGAAAATACATTATTATTAAAAAGTAAACATGCACATTCTTCCTTCTAACCTTTAGTGAAAGAGCATTCCATGCAAGAGGACCCTTGGAAATTTATCTAAGGGGTATAGTTAAAAGGAGAAAAAAATATAAATGTGCAATTATCTATTTTTCATACCAGTCATTAAAAGTTAGCTTCCCTTAAAGTAACTTCTCATTTTGAAATAACTGGTCAGACAATAAGGATCTTCCTTGGATTAAATTGTTTTATTCCTATAACAAAGCAATCACATTTTAACAGCCTAATCTTCTCACGCAAGCCAATCAGACTCTTTTCCTCCAGCCCTTACACCACCAGTGAAGATCCTTCTTTCTCATTTGAATCCTTCCCTCCTTGGGAAGAGACCTGGAAGGTCCTTCTATCCAAGGTTCAGCTCTTTTCTCCCCTTAATCTCCCTATTGCAACATTTCTCCAAGCACAGCTTCACCTCTGCTCTTCTGCAATTCTGCCTCCTTGAACTCCTTTCTCCCTTTATTTTCTTCTCTTGCCCAACTTTAAATTTCTCAAAATATCCACTGCATGCCACACTGTACTCTATCACATTTCTTGAAGCCAGAGGAGACAGTTACACCCACATCTCTTTTGGCAGTTTAGGTATATTGCAGTAAGTTATCTCATGTTACGCTTGATGAGTTTTTGGCTTCCTTGTCCTTCCTTAATCAGCTCTCTCCTTAATTATTTCTCTCCTTAATCAATTTTCTGATTGCTGTTCCCTCCTTACAAATCATAACTGTTCCTATCATCTGACATTGACTTCAGCTTGTATACACAAGGACCTGCCCCTCCCCATTTTTCTGATACACATATACCACTGCTGAAATTGCTGTCAATATGAACATCTTTCTCAAAGAACCAGTATGGATTTGGACTTGTTCCAGACTCTGCTGGACCATTTCCAAGAAAACTGCCAGCTCCCCTGCTCTTCTCCTGGGTGAAAATGGCTGGGAAGAAGGACATAAAGACAAAGCCAAATTCCCCTTTGAATTGCGTCTCTCCCATTTGTGTCCAATGCAGCAAAACTTTGGACCTGACACCATTGTTTGTACTCTTTTGCTCCTTAGGTTTTTCTGTGTTATCATCAGCTTTGTCAGCAGGGATTTACTAGTCTAGACCCCTCACATTTTGCCAGATAGTGAGAAGCTAAAAATACAGGTATTTGTCCTTGATAGCATCTCACCGAACTCAGTATCATTGTCTCACTTCACCCTCTATAACAGATCTCCTTCTACCAGGTTCTTCCCGTGTGCTGAAAGGTTCTCACCCTGCTGCATGCAGCAACCATGTGAGATCTTTGATAAAAAGTGTGGGATCTTTTATCAAAATGGATAGTAGGTGGGATCTTTTATCAAAGCAGAAGCTCTTTGTGGTGTATCAATTGAAATTTCATTCCTTCTTTTACTGTCAATTTGAAATATCACTCGGATAGAAGAAGTTCCTTGTCTCTTATGCCCAGCTGAGAAAATGGGATGAGATAAGGTAAGCAAGAAAGTGCTCAAACTTGTTGGAGTGTTTGGACCTGATTTTTGTCAAGTATTTAGCAATATCAGAGAAGAATCTATATTATCTAGCTAAAAAGACCCTTCTCTCCTTGTTGATGTTCAATATATGACCCTCAAAGATTTCCAAATTAATCCAGTTTACCACTACACATATGCATACTGGAATATTTAATGATAGTTTATGGCAAAGTAGTTTTGCCACCATACTCATCTCCTCAAACTGGATCTTGATTTTGTAGGATTTGCTGCTTAGAGTTGACAGAATACATGCACATATAACACCAAAACACAACCCATAGAACCACAAATTTTCTTTCTGTACATCAATATCAATACTTTTTAAAGACGTAGCAGACATGCCCCTTCCTCTACTCAGGAGATGGTCCTAGACAGTGCCTAGATACTTCTATTAGAAAAGAGAACAAGGATTTCAGCAGTTTAGCAGAAAAGAGCTAAACTAAATAATACTTATAACAAACAAAAAGGAAAACAAAAACATTTAAAACATGAATACTTAAAATGTCTCAAGGCATTTAACACATGGTGGCTCACTAGATGCCATTGGAAATTTCCTTATAGTTTCCCTCACTCTGATACACACATTTAAGTAAAATATATCTCTACTTATTCTCTTCAGTTGTTAGTCTTCTCAGGTGATGTTCCAGCCTGAGGGGAAGGAAGGGGGTTCAGCGCAGCAACTGATCCAGAAGTTGCGATGGAATCTTCCCTCCAAAGTTCTTCATCCTTAGTTCACCTTTTATACTTTCCTTTACATTCAGGTGGAGCTTGAGTGACTAGAATCATACTTAATATTGTTATTGATTGGTGAAAAAGTTTCTCGCTTTCATTTAAAGGTACAGTCAATCGAAAATCTAGAGCGCATGCTCAGTGAGGGGTGGTTGCACCTCGGAGGCGGGTAACTTTTGGGATGGAGGTGTGTTTTGGCATTATAATGAGCGTATAATGAGCAAAGTTCAAGCAAAGTTCATCCGAAAGGAGTGATTTGCCACTTTTCTGGCTCAGCACTGAACTTTTTATCATATAGCTCCCATTGGACAGCTACTGTGTGGCTTATCAGCAACCCACCACAGGGAGTGCAACAGAGTTTGGCTGCAGAGTCTTCACTCCACTCCATTCTCCCTTAATCCCCTTTGCAGCTGTGAGGAGGGCAGATTGTGTTGCCCAGGCAATCATAGAGGAGCTGAGTCCGTGCGTACCAGCCATCCTGGAAGGGGCAACTGTGTCTCACCCCAAGCAAGCTCCTATAATGCCAAAACTTCTGTTAGGCCATAGTTTTCCAAACAAGTCTTCCACAATGGCATTCCTTCATTTTTACTCAGCTGGATGCTTCTCTGTTATATATCCAGCTGGATATTTGATTTTCACAGAGTGGATGCTCATCAGTTTAAGAAGATGGATCTCTCTATAACGGCTCATGCAGATGTCACTGTACACATCTGAGAGTATCCTCTATTTGCAGTTTCATTTGCTTTACAAACTTTCAGACTACAGTTTTGAACTCTGTGGTAGGAAAAATGCTGAGTTGTTTCCACAACACCCACAACACATATGTGGATATTAGAAAGTCATCAGCTGTAGAAATCTGCTACTATTCTGCTGCTCTCTGGGATTCAGAGGCAACCTTTTCACTTCTCACATAGAGCCTTTTTTCACCAAAAACAATTAGCTCTCAAAGCGATGGCAAAAAAAAAAAAAAAAAAACACCTAGTTATCTCACTCCGCAGTCTTCCCCTCATAGGGAAGTATTAAGATTTTTAAGCCTTAAATCATAAATATATGGAACTCTGAGAACTGAATACAGCAATGGGGCAAATTCAACATATTTTCTCTAGGACACAGATAAGCTCCTAAATTCATATTTGGGGATTCCAAGAAAAAAAAAATGAATTTAGAGATAACAAAAATTACTTCCTCTACTGACTGAAATTTTCATTGAATACTTTTCAAAATCAGGCCATATTTGTTTAGACATCAAACTCTGGATTTGGAGATTTGGAATTTAGTAGCATTCAGTGGTAAAATTGCCCCCAGAGGTACTTTTGTGGATCAACAGCTAACACTAAATATTAATATTATTACAGCACATGAAATTAGCCACAGTGATTTCTTTTTACTATTAATAGGCGTTGTGCATCAAGTACCCTTCACACTGTGTTGAACATCAAACCCATTCAGTGCACCTGCCATTAGTATAATAGGAGAGATAAAGTGAAGCATTGCAGCACTGATATGAGCTACCATAATGGAGTGCTTCCAAGACGTTCAAAATATTGTTAAACAATTATTAGTTACTCCTTCCTTATCCAAAAAGCAACTATTGAATAAAAAAAAAAAAAAAAAAAAAAAAAAAGATTAAAAGAAAAAAAAAATAGAGAAAAAAGCAGACATTGAAGAGACAAAAGTCGTGCAACATGAATCACTGGCCCTTCAAATTATTTTTGGGTGGTTGGCAGATCTCCAGAGGTGTGATTCAACTTTACACAGGTTACAGCGCAAAACCTATTTTGGATTCTAACAGAACTATTTCACAGCATGATTGTCTAAACTAAATATGTAAGAGAAACAGTGAAAACCAAGCTTCAACTCGAAAACTCTGCCATGTTATTGTTTCAAAAGTATTTAGCATAGCATAGCTCTGTTCCTTGATTATTACATATGATCGATTTCACACACTCAAGCAGAAAAACAAAACATCATCCACAGAAAACGAAAGGACAAGTGAATGAACATCCTTCATGAATCTGGCTCTGAGCAGGAGAAGATAAAGACTAATGATCCACATGAAATACAGAACTAAAGAATGCATTTTTTTATTTTTTTAATTCTAACAAAATATTGTCAGGTAACACTGGATATTTTTGGATTTCACTCTGTCAGATTTTGTTCCATTTTTGATATCAAATCCCTCACTATCACCTTACAAAGTACAAGAACATCAGAATAGAACCAGGATCTTGTTAGCTGCAGAGTCACTCTTAGCCTGTATTCCATCACTGCAATAAAAATAGCTGACGCCTTCCTTTGTCCACAGGGTTGAACTTTCTGGGACTGATAGATGACAAGGGCCTTTTTGGCATTTGCAATTTACTCCTTTTGTCAGTTCAAGATAGCCTAAGTTTGGTGAGCGTGATTCAAGGCATATGTGTGTAGCTGGTTTTTTTCCACCTGATCTGTAGCTGCAATTGCCTATTAGGATGCCTGCTAAGCATACTGCACTGTGTAACTGAATATAATTTGTGTTGCTACATTTTGTAAATCAGTGGCAGTTTGTCACGGCAATGCATGTGCTGGCTGTCACTAATGTTTTGATTACAAATTAAAGCAAAATCCTCCTCATGCTTTCATACGGCAGGGAGAATTCACAGGAACTTCAAGTAATCTTCTGAAACTTAAGGTCACAGAAACACAGTAACATGGCATTTTCCACTTTTCTGCAAGCAGGCCCTTACATAATGCTCTCTCAGGGTGTTATGAATTTGAATCAGCTGGCAGGTATATGAAGGGAGCTGAGGTATATTTGAATTATGTTTCAAAATATCTGTGTGAACAAGGAGAGATTCAATTGCAGGCTGATCCCTACAACCTTGATATAAGAACGCCTTCTGATACAACAAAACACCTAGGCTAGTGCTTTAGAAGTCTTAAATTCTGTGTTTTAAAGAGACATTCTTGAAGCTTCAATGCACTTTAATGATGAGCTTGATATTTAGCACATATAAATTGAGCATTGCTGAACTGACATGGTTGTAAATATGTTTAAGTTATTTGCTGTTTCAGAAGAAAAGGGAATACAGTGAAGACATGAACTTCTGAAGCAAAGACAACAGGCTTCTAGTAGACAATGAAAGGAACAATAGCCTGGAAGGTGTCACGGAACGAGTGGTGGCAGGGGTGAGTGACAAAATGCACCTCACTCATATGAAAGAAATAACAATAGGGTTTATTGATATGGACAATGATTTCATGAGATTCTATGGCAAGGTCACTTATTATTCACTGCATGGAGGCTCAAGATAATACACAATTATCTTGGGATACCCTCCCGTTGGGTCACGAGGTTCAGATTGGACCCCCTTGCTTTCCAGGCTCCTTCTGAGAGGAGTCTGGGTGTGGCTGGATCCAATCCTAGTCCCAGACCTGGTCAACGGTTTATGACTAAGGGTTCCTGTGCACAGTTACAAAGTAAAGTTAAAGAAAGAGAGCGCGCTATGTTCACTTACCACAAATCTGTTGTGGGAAGGGGGGGGTCTCTCAACCTCGAGGAGTAACCTTGAGAGGCGTCCCTGCTCAAAGGGAGATCCTGCTGTGCAGCCCATTGCCATGCCAGGAGAGCTCAAGGGGCTCTCGGGCTGTCCGCATATTTATAGGATAAGATGATTGACTTATAGTCATTCTTTCATTTCAGAGGACCATTGGCTAGTGCACTAGCCTCACCTCCCCTTTCGGATGCAGCCTTCAGGCAGAAGAAATCAGAATGGTGGCGCCTACCAGGATTAGATAAATGGCTGGTGGTTAGCAACCGAGCAGGGCTGCATGTAAGGTACAGGCCAGGTTGAGATGGGAAAGGAGCATATCCGTCACAGAAGGGGAAAAAAAGATGGGTGGCAGCAGCTTCTGAGCATGGACAAATAAGTCTGAGTAACTTAAAATCAGATTAGATTTTAAAGGTAAACTTTACAACTCATTTTTTAAAAACTGATCATCAAAAAGTTTAGGTTTTGCTGTAGTCACCAAACATATTATAAAAGAAATATACAGACCACATCTAATGGGTTTAACCTTCTGCATTTTGACTTTGTTTCACAATTAATTGAAGATTATCACGTAAGATTATTGCTTTCTAATTCTGAATTTGAAATTACTGCTCATTGCCTACTGCAACGATTTTCCTTCAATGGGAAGCATATTTAATAATAAAATATAATGATTTCCCCTTGTGTTATGTATGGCATTTACAGTGGAAATATTTAATTAAATATATTTGGTTTGCTGATGACATGCTCTCTCTTTCCACAAGCACTGGGCTTCTCAAAAATATGGAGATTTTAATAATATGCAGAGATTTAATAATATTCAGGAAACATATTATTAGGTAGTACATCTTTGTCTTGTGTCTAAGTGTCTTGCACTTACTTGACTCATTCTGGTAAGGAATCAAAGCATCTCTGGTGTCTGGATGATCATGCAATGTTAATGAAAGAAATAATGACGGATAATATTACAAGCTTTATTTTGCTTAATTTTGTCCATTTTAAAAACCATATGTTGTGTTTTTCTTGTCTTTTCCACCAGCTGTCCATTCCTGGAGCCCACACACACCAATTTGCTCTAAAGGGAGTGATCCTGCCTTCCTTTTGGGTTACATATATTATTTCAAGCACTTTATTCTAAGCCTCTCCTGCTTAAGCATGCAATGCATGTGAGAGCAATGAAAGATAATAAATGTAAGTCTCTGAAGTGTGTTAGCCTTGCAGTGGAAAGTGCCAGGCATAGTACTGCAAGAGTGAAAGAATCTAAACTATGGATAAGAAGAGAACCGAATTTTAATTTATATGTAAAAGGTTTATATGTATGAGGTTAAAAAAAAAACTCAAACAGGCTTTGGTAGCAAGATGGATATATGCACTTCTTTCTTTTCTTACATGGTTGCAGTGCCAGAGGTACTATATTTGAATAATAAAAGTAACTGGAGCATAAAATTAATAATTTTTCACTGACCTTCATATTCATTTAAAATTATTTTTTTCCTTGCAGACAAGTAAATCTATGTGTCAATTCTCATTTTTCTAAAGCTCTAGACAGTTATTTCAATCCCACATAATAGGAAGTGAACAGAAATATAATAGTACTCCAGAAAGTCATCAACACTGGTAAGCAAAAATTCAAGATTCAGGTACGGGTTGAACGTGCATTTAAATGTAAATCTTTACATAACACAAAATAAATTGCTGAAAATCAACTGTACAAAGGTGTAGTCTATTTTAGATATCCTCACATCTGTTCTGAACCATATATTCTCTCTAGGTTGTAAAGCTACCAGACACCTATCATATGTGATCCAAACACCAACAAACCCATTTTACACAAACACTCCAGCACTTTGCTGTTTTCCTTTACATACAGTTTAGAAAACAGACATTTTTGTCTTTATTTCTATTAAATCATTGGCAAATACTGGTATCTGTTATTTCTTCATTTGGCATTCTGTGATAAGATTCCACAATCTTAGCCATATTACAAACTTTTATCTACAGCAATTTCGGTAGGTACATTTTATTCATCAACATGAAACAAAGGATTCTTAAATGCAGATCCAAATTTATCACCAATCAAGATGTTCTGCCAGTAAAATCATGGAATTGCCAATGTTAGTTCAGCCAAATCATTCTAATTAAAATTCAGGCATTTAAAGAAGTCACTTAATCAAAGCACATCATTTCTAAACCACCTTTTTCCAGTGACAGTCCCAGCTTGTTTATAGCTTGCATAACCCACAAGACTGCCTCATATTAAACTGTGAATGTGATATGCATGTAATCATTCTGATGCTAACATAGCTTCTCTGGAATACCATAAGAAGTTTAAGCTATCAGGCCATTTCACTCAAAAGTTAAAAAAGTGTTAAAATTTCTAGCTTGTAATACAATTCAGAGCTGATTATTTTATTTTCCCAAAGGAAATATCAATTTTCTTGACCATAAAATCTGTGATTTTTAGAATGACTAGAATTGGAAACACTCAGCGCTAAATTTTGGTAATCAGTAAGAGATAAAACTTAACGAAAGCATATGAAAGCAATTGGACACATTTTGGTACCATTTTGTGACAACTGACTAGATCTGTATAGTAGGCAAAATTGATTCTCTAAAACGGCGTGTCAAACTGATAATCAGGCCTTACAGTGTTTCATAAGGTTCATCATAAAGATTTATATTTCACATCGGCTTTTCAATACACATTTTTAAAGGAATCTGCTTCTTTAACAAAGAGAAACGTGTCTGAACTAGTAGAAATGAATACTGGCTAATAGTCTCAAATACAGCTCGCAGGCTACTCAATTAGTACTTTTCAGAATCACGGAATCACTAGAGATCATCTAGTTCAACCTCCTTGCTCAAGCAGGGACACCTAGGGCACATGGCACAAGGCGGCATCCAGGCAGGTTTGGAAGACCTCCAGAGAAGGAGACTCCACAGCCTCCCATGGGCAACCTGTTCCTGTCACCCTCACAGCAAAGAGGTTCTTCCTCACATGGAGATGGAACTTCCTGTGTTTCAACTTATACCCACTGCTCCTTGTACCACTCCCTACATTCATCCTTCAGCTATTTATACCATCCAGTAATTTGGGCCAGATGACAATGCAGGGTTTTAGCTTAAGTATTATGCCGAATCATAGGTGCATAACATGTACAATTTTGAATTGGTATTAGAGATAGAGCAAAATTAACAATAATTTGTTTTTAAGCTTAATGATTTAGTTCTTGCCAATATACTGCTACATACAAATATACATATACACATACACACCCACATATACATATACATACAGCCAGCATATTCTAGTTCTGTATTTAGGACTAAATTACTGTTAAGAAATTACCTTTTCTTGTTGTTTAATTTTCTGTTTAAGAGAAGAGTTTTTAAGATCATAAAGTTTACTTTATACATATACCTTCATTTCGGACTACTTCAGTTAAAAATAATCTTTTACTCAAACTTACATATTGTTAATTAGAATATCAAGAATTATTCCATATATACTGTACTGATTTTGCAGGGAAGCCACAATATATCAGAAAGGGAGTGGGATAAATGAAAGGTAGAGTAAAATCCAAAATAATAGTAATTATTTAATAATATACTACATTAAATGATCTGAAGAAAAATATTTTAACTTTGCCAAATAGAATAAATTTCAGGTAATTATCTAAATTTAAAGATCACAAAAATTAAAGGACAAAATGAGGAAACATCTGAATGATGAAATTGTTGCATCTCTTACTCTCATAAAACAGAGAATCTAGGCAAGATAAATGTTTTTAAGGAATACTTCATATATGTTATATTGGACCAGTTTTTTGAATAGCTCTTTCTGAAAGATTGAACCTTGCATATTCAGCTTCCATATTTTGAAAAAAAAATCCCTTAATCACCAAGAAAAAAAAAAAGAGAAAATCTATTTCTCTTCCTTGGTGAAAATCATGTTAAAAATATTCCATTTGAGGAAACATTTAAAGAACATTAAGAAAAAAATAGCATGACTCCTGGTAATGACCCTGGAGGACAATTCCAGAATATTTTTTCACATGATTACAAAATGGAGCATATGGAGCAAAATAAAAGCAAAAACTAGGATAAGAGAACACACAGGGAGAACTAGAACATCATTTTATTCTCTGGGGAAAACATCCTGCAAGGCTGAGTATAACTTTAGAGAGTTGCTGGTTATTATCCAGTCTCCCTCTCTATCATTGTACTAATATAACTGGAGGGTGGACACTTCAGAGACAGCACATGTCCCATCCTCCATCCTCATTCCCACTATCAAGTACAAGAAGCTTATTTCTCTTCCTTCCCCAGTCAAAAGTGCCAGGAAGTGAGGACCTTTATATGAGGACCTTCCCTGCAAGACATATACAACTATGGGTTTCTCAGTGCTAAGACAGAAGAACACAGATTTTACTGTGTCCTGTGTGCTATGATAGTGTCAGGTCTCTTGACAATCTATCTCCTCTGCCTGAGGACACAAGATAAAGCAAGTGTATGTTGTGATGGGCTTGTCCACTTCACTGAGGACCCTTCTTCTGTTAAACGCAAGGGAATGAAACAAAGTGGAGATGTGCTGATTCATATACTCCCTTTGATGAACCACCAATGTCATCTATAATACCCTACATGTATCTTCGAGGACTCTGAGTTCAAATTCCTATAATAAGAAAAAATATATATCCAGGGATCATAAAAGCTACCTACAAATAAGCAGAGAAAAAGACCCAGTTAATCTAGATTCAGCAAAACTACTGAAGAAAAGAAACTGAAGGAGACAAACCTGTAAAATACAGTAAGTTCTATAACAGATTTATCACAAAACTTCAGCCTCCATTTGGCAAGGGTAGAATGTAATCTCTTAGAACATCTTTAAAGTGGGTTTTGTTTGCAACATAAATAGAGCTCAGATAAAAAGAAAATCTGTCAAAATGTTTAACAATAAAGTCAGAGATACGTTGCAGTATGCTCCTGCATATGAACCGCTTATATTAAAATAAGAAAAACAACATTCTAGAAAAAAGTTTAATCAACCCAGCAAGTGCCATATGGATACTATAAAAGGCAGTGGAATATATAGCCTGATTTCAACGAAAAGATAGCATTTATGCTGTACTCTCTGCCCAGCTGAGACATGTGGCTTATCCACAATTATAAAATTTAAATGGATGTAGTCATTGCTAGGGGAAAAAAAAGCATAAGTACGGAAATATCACTGCATTTTACATTCTCTCTCTTTGTTTTGATTGTGTGTTTTTTTTAATCAAGTTATTACTTTTTATTTTGCTTTATATGGAAGATATTTAAGGAATGTTCCTGGCTTTCACTAAACAGTTGTACTAAATCAAGGTTGAAAAAGTTCTGCTAAATAGTCATAGCCATGACAGCCCACAGCCTACTTTGATTGCTACAGAGAGAAACCATTCTTTTCATTTTTTTAAAAAGCTTTAAATTATACTATGTTTAAGGGCTAAATCATCCTGGACAATTTTATACAACCTCATTTCAAAGATTAATGAAACTAGAGGACCAAAAAAAAAAAAAAAAAAAGACTGATAAGGAAAATGACTAATTATTATTTCTTGGAGTACTTCAGGGACTAACTTAAAGTGTCTTGGCTGGTTGGTCCCAGAAAATGATTGTAATTAAGTTTTTGCATCATGCTTGTTTTTAAGTCGTTGCCACTTTTGCTGTGCATTTCACAGACGAGCTGATGTGATATTATAGGCATCCAGCTATCCAAGACAAACACATATGCCTATTTCAGTTGCACACTAGCAGTGAAAATTATCACATTAATTGAGTTGCGGGTTTGAGTGATTTGTATCCAAATCCAAATAATGGTGGAAAAGCCATTCTTCCACCAGGAAGTGGAGACCAGGAAAGCGTTGAGCTGGGGACTACCTACAACTGTCTTCTCCTCATGTCACAGCCAGACAAGGGAATATATAGCTTTTTGATGCTGTGCTCTGCATCAAGTGTGTTCCAAAAAAAAAATCCTAATCCTCTTAAAAAAATGTTATCAATAATATATTATGATGATTTATCCAAGATAGAAAGGCAAATTCTAGTAACATAGTAAGTTTTCTGGTTATTGCAGTCCTCACAGAAGAAAACATGAAGTAAGAAGAGAATTATTCTCTTTGAGTTTTCCATTGATCTTTTAAATTCATGATAACTGGAATAGATGGGGCTCCTTTGGTCAAATTATCTCCAGGGGATTTTTTTTTTTTTTTTTTTTTTTTTTTTTTTTTTTTTTTTTTTTTTTTTTTTTTTTTTTTATTTTATTTTTTTTTTTTTTTTTGCCATGGTAAACAGATTGGTAAACAGATTGCCTATTTTCTGTTTAAGTAGAAACCTTAAGTATTCATCATAAGAATACTTACTCTGGAAGAGTACTTGTTCTTATGCCACATTGGTAATATAGATTTTTAACGGGTCTTTCTTATAGCATATCTTTTTTACCTCGTAAAAACATTGAGTTGCAATAGGAATTTTCCAGACTTTACTACAAATAACATTTCCCATAAGAAAGGCCTTCTTAAAATCATTATGTCATTTTATCAATGTAACTTACATACATATATATTTACACACAGATACATACACATATCCTTTATGGGAAATTTATATATACAAGTAGTCATATATATGTGTCTGTATGTATATATAAAAAATCAGATATTTATGCTTGCATAGGACAGTAGCATCAAAAAGTATAGACACAACCATAACAATAGTTTAAGTAAGGATGTGGGAGCTTTCCCTGTTCTTATGCCACATTTGTGTGAGCTTTTAATACAGTGAGCATGATTTTGTATACCTATATATATACCTACACACAAATTTTCTTTTAGACTTTTAAATTATTCTTAAAAGTTAAGTATAATTGCTCAAGTTTGGCAGACTGAATTCAAACTATCATCACAGAAGCTAAAATTATACTGTAATATCAGCTGTACACATCTTCGTTTGTTGTTCCCACTGTTCTTACATATGCTCGGGTGCCAAACCATCTCTTAATAGCTCAGAAGGGATATGAATGAAGAAATGCAGAAACATCATATTTTCCTTTTAGTATATCCACTTTTAAGGGAAAAAAAAATACATTACTAAAGAGCCCCTTTTTGACTTTTACCCAAATTGATCACTTGCAGGTACTCTCACTGTCCTGCCAACTACTCATTATCTGCTAAACAAAGAAAACTGTCCATTTTATAAACAACCTTCAGTAGAATCATTATTTCAATTATAGGAATTTCTATACACGGTACATATTTAATTTGATATTTCCTTCTTTTCACACAAGTGATGACACTTAAAAAAATAGATTTAAGCATGCACCTAATCTAAGCATTCAGATGCATACCAATTGTATGTTGGTTGTATATTTTATTTACATTTATATTACTGCCACTAGGGAATTGATCTAATATATCTCTAATATCTTTAAACATAGAAGTTATAAAAAGCCTAGAGGTGAGATTTTTCCTCATACTTTGACAAGAACAGCTTTATGTCAGTTATTTGATTCACTGACTAGTTACAGTTTTTGGCCAATGCTTCAGACAATTTTTCCCTAGGAAAAATTACAGTAACAGTTTCAACTTCTGTTAACTAATGTTCCCCAAACTGCCTACTTGCTCTCTTCCAAATATACATTGCCCTATTTATGTCTATATACCAAAGAAAGAACTGTAAACTGATTATGACTGTTGACAGAGTTCTCTCTCACAGTAGCTGAATCAGAGATTATGGGTAGCAGTTAATTGGCCATTATTGGCCAATCATTGCTTAAGATCATTAGTGATTTCATGATTAATGATTATGATGATCTACTTGAGTGGAATATAAAATATTTATCAACCACAGAAGAACAAAGTCTCAGCTTGTTCTTGCCATTAGTACAATTTAATTGGATAACTGGAGAAGACAGTGGTGGCAGGTGGTCTTAGTTGGCCACTGCATTCTAAAATCAAGATAAACAGGAGCTGATAGTTTTGAATAAAGCAAAAGCATGAGTGTGGTTCAGTTTGCAAAGCTGTCAAACTCACACTGATTTCTGCATTGCCAGCTAACTTTCATAGGATGCTCTGAAAGACTGCAGTTCTGAATTTGGAGAATCTAAAATAACTTGACCCTTTCCTTCTTTTCACTTTTCATGCTCCTTGCAGTAGAAATTCAGATAGATGTGGTACATGGGCAAGGAAGGCCCTCAAATCACCGGTTAAATTATCTTCATGGTTATGGTATACTAATAAAAGCCCCTGCACAAGGTCAGCATAAATATTTGCTATGCTATAAGATCATAAGACAAAAATAATATCATTTTATCTTTGGAAAAGGACAGTTATATATCCCAAGGTCTCATGCAAATCTTAACTTGAGGAATTTCCCGATATTTGAAATGGAATTTGTAAATAATTAATAATGCACAATCTGAAGATCATATTAGCCTGCATTTCAAAGTCAAATTGATGGTTTTCATTCTTCAGAATAAAGATATAAGACATTTCCATTGCATACAAATGGATTACGAATTATGAATGCACAGAATTTCTGATTCATAGCCTAACAACTAACATGCTCTATGACTGAGTGTGTGACTCCCATAATTCTGTGACAACAAGCCTCAGATCTCTGAAAAGATTACTCTTACTCATCAGCAAGCATATACTATATGACAATCAGATTGCTATTTAGAGGAAATCCACATTTCCAAGTTCAAGGTAATTCTAGTAGTTTCAAAACTTGTTAGAGGAATATTTAAGAGCAAGTACCAACATATGTAACATTGTCATTTAATGTAGCACAGTGCTTGTGTAGTTGATATTATCACCAAAATTTTCAGAAAAACAAATATTTTCTAAGCTTATTCAAGAACTTGAATGTAGAAGATAGATACTTAAATACTAGAAAATCAAAAAATATTTCTTTTCAGCAGAGAAGTCACAGTAAAATTAAGCAAAGATTTTTAATAAATAACTTAGTAAGTTAAGTCTCTTTTTCCTCATGGATATGTTACAATTTTCTATAATGCACTTTTTTTCTAATTCATTATACACTGTTTCGGTGTGTAATGAAATTCTATTCAATATTTCTTTACCAACAAATTTCTTGCTGGATATTTAGAATTCAAAATGCATGCATTCAGTGCAGAGTATCACTCTATATTTTGAGTAAGTGAGCTTAATTTGATAGTCAAAAGAAATGTTTAAAACAGAGGAGTATAGAATCTTTCCCAAGAAAACAACACTCAAGGAAGAGGCTTCACAGAAAAGAGAGAAAAGGAAGAACAGACTACTATGAACTTAATATCACTGGCTTTGCCAGAGTCAATATTTCTATTTAAAAGGGAAGCTTTCTAGTCTTATTGGCTTTGTTCAGCAGTGACATTAAACTTTTATACATCTCATTCAAGGAACACCAGGGACATGGCAGTCATATGGATTACATAATTGCCTCTGTGAGGGCATGAATAGTTTGCACACTTTTTTTGTCCTCTCTCTCCCTCTATTAAAGGGGAATGAGGCAAAAAGGGACATTATCCTTCAAGATTCTCCTAAAACTACGCAGCATGTCACCTCTTCTGTGGGAATATGTTCATAGAAAGTTAAAACTCATTTTCTAAAAGAAATAAAATTTGATTAGTTACAAGCTGTTGGAAAGCAAATATAAAAACTTATGATTTGCCTTTAATTTCAAGTGAATCCTTAAGCAAAATTCTTCAATTTACTCTGTTCTAGAAATTTAAAGTAACTCTCACTTAGGAGAAATATTCATTCAACCCACTATTACTTTTTTTTTTAAAAATATTTTCCTTCTTCCTACCAGATGTATTGTCTCTTATCTCCATGTCTCTGGTCTATGATCATGTAAAATTTATTTTCAGGTGTAATCAATTTCAATATATCAATATATATTATAAGAAATGCATGTTTCTGGTTTGTGTGAATTCAAAGACTGAGTTCACATGTGCACATGCATAAATTTGTGGGAAATGTTTTTACTTAATTGAGAGTAATGAAAGACATTGATATGCATAGATGTTTGATTCCCTGTTGATTGCATACAGAACTACACCCTTGCTATTAAATTTGATGTTTCTTTGACATACTGGAGTCTTTATAAGAGTGCCTATGCCACAATATCTACATATTAAGCATAAATGTTTCATATACATTTCTTTTTAAACTACCAAAACATAACTAAGTTATTCACTGCTGGAAAAGAATATGATATTGAAATGTATTTTCCCTCAGTAATGATGAATGAAAGGGGATTTTAATATTTCAATACATCATTTTTCATTTTCTGGAAATAGAGGAAAAAGAAACTAATGGGAGTCTGTGATATTCATATGGGTAATTTGATCTACAAATATTACACATTTTATTTACTTCTATATACCCTCTGTTAAGCAGTTGGACAGCTTTTTGGAATCTTTCATCCTTGATGAAAGCTGGGGAGCTAATTTTTTTCCACTGGAAGAAGGAAACAATCATTTTCCTTACTTTTTTTTCTATGATTCAAAACTGTGTATAATAAAGGAGGTTTGTCAATCCTTCAGTTAGAAAATAAACTATGAGAAAATAAAAAGGTTCTTATGAGAATTGGTTGACTGCAGCATGCATTCTCTGTTCATTACTCCTACAGCATATCTGAAATCTTACAAAACTTGTGTTCTTGAATATCATATCATTTATTTATTATTTATGTAATTATATGCTTTAAGTATGCACATAATTTTGACTAATAAAAAAGATTTTCTTTCTGTAAAAACTTCTTAAGGATTTTTTTTTTTTTTTTTGGCTGGCATCACCCTGCAGGATGATGTACTCATGCTGGATTCTGGAGTGAAGATTCTTAGTTTACTTGCCCAGGAGCTAATCCATTTTCTTCCTTCTCTCACTTCTGTTTGCTCCTTTCTTTTCTTCTGAAAACCCTTCCACCACTGAATCTTCAGAGATGTTTCTTTTGAAACTATTAGGATCTTGATGAAGAAAAGGAGAATGAGAATGTCACATAAAAATAAAATAGAGCTTGGTGTGGAAGAATTGTTTGGAAAACTATGGCCTAACAGAAGTTTTGGCATTTCAGAAGCTTGCTTGGGCTGAGACACAGTTGCCCCTTCCAGGATGGCTGGTACGCACGGACTCAGCTCCTCTATGATTGCCTGGGCAACACAATCTGCCCTCCTCACAGCTGCAAAGGCGATTAAGGGAGAATGGAGCGGAGTGAAGACTCCACAGCCAAACTCTGTTGCCCTGTGCTGGGCAGCTGGATAAGCCACACAGTAGCTGTCCAATGGGAGCTATATGATAAAAAGTTCAGTGCTGAGCCAGAAAAGTGGCAAATCACTCCTTTCGGATGAACTTTGCTTGAACTTTGCTCATTATACGCTCATTATAATGCCAAAACACACCTCCATCCCAAAAGTTACCCGCCTCCGAGGTGCAACCACCCCTCACTGAGCATGCGCTCTAGATTTTCGATTGACTGTACCTTTAAATGAAAGCGAGAAACTTTTTCACCAATCAATAACAATATTAAGTATGATTCTAGTCACTCAAGCTCCACCTGAATGTAAAGGAAAGTATAAAAGGTGAACTAAGGATGAAGAACTTTGGAGGGAAGATTCCATCGCAACTTCTGGATCAGTTGCTGCGCTGAACCCCCTTCCTTCCCCTCAGGCTGGAACATCACCTGAGAAGACTAAGAACTTGGGGGAAAGATTCCATCGTAACTTCTGGATCAGTTGCTGCGCTGATCCCCCTTCCCTCCCCTCGGACTGGAACATCGCCTGAGAAGACTAACAACTGAGAGGGAAGAATCCATCATCACTCTTGGATCAGTCGACAGGCTGATCCCTCTTTCCTCTCCTTGGGTTGAGACGCCATCTGAGGAGACTCGAGACTGAGAGTTCTCTCCCATCTTCTGGGGTGAGTGATGATTGCACATTGGTACCTCAGGGCTAGCTAAAAAAATCCCACGCTGTAGCAGACCATTTCCTGCACTGACATCTGAAACCTGTTTTGTAAATGTTGCATTTGAATAAATCACACTCTTTGTGAACTCAACTACTTGTTTGGGGGGAGGCGATCAGACCTACATTTGAGAGACTGTTCATGAATGAACTCAGTTCACTCCTAGGAAGGCGATCGGACCTACGGTCCACAGACTGTTCGTGAATCTAATACTGCCAGAAGTGAGCTTATAGTGGATGACGCTATTTGGGAACTCAATTTGCTCCTAGGAAGGCGATAGGACCTACGGTGCATAGACTGTTTGTGAATCCGATACTAATTTGATATCTCCTTCCCCTGCCCCCACCACTACGGCTTTCAAACTGCAGCATTTTCACAACACTTGGTTTGGGACTAAAGAGATGAAAAGACATAGATAAATATTGTTGTCCAGCTCCAGGCCCTCAACCACAGTTGAAGAGCTCTGGGGCTGGGCTCTTCAGGCTTTAGAAGAGTTTAGCAACACCAGGAATTTTTGAACAAAGACAGATTTATTTTGTTTCTGGGTCACAAAATAATATCAAAGTGGGGAAAACAATCATCTGTTGCTCTCCATGTATCTATTCTGCACAACTCTCACAGAGATCTATGGGGCTACTGCCCTCACCTGGGCAGGGGTATTTGAACCTGTTCTTTCCCTTATCTCCTCATTGGCTAATTGGATCTCTATCTTAGCAAGGTCGTACTTCCTACTTCCCATGGTAAACTCTTAAAGAGGTCTAGAGGACTGCTTCTTTCAACTTCCTCTGTCTACACTCTGTGTAAAAAACTGGGACAAGTAGTTTTAGGTAGATCTGCTTAACCCACAGGTGCCAGGAAACTACGATTTCAGCACTAAAATTGATAGTACCTACATAAAGGAACAGTTAACAGCAGTTAAGAGGTTAAGTATATACAGACTCTGTTTTGATACCTGTGAGAGGAACTCATATTTGTAAAGGACAGAGAAACAGGTTACATTTCTAGAGCAATGTTATGTTGCATTATAGAAAGGATCAATCTTCATTGGTTTGAAAAAACAGGGGGTAACTTTTAATGGACTGCCATCACCTACATCAATTGCAATAGAAATACACAAAGCAACAGCAACAAGAATAACTTTGAACTTAAACGTTCTCATCACCTTCAGGTAAATATTTTTGTACAGAATAAAACTGAGGTAGAATAAAGTCTTTCATAACAGTAGCACTTTGAAAATGAATCTACAATATCCCTCAAAAGTTCTTTTCCTTCTCTGAAAATTGATTTCCTACACTCTGCAATGAGCTGATAATAAAAATGGGTAGAACCTAGATTAAAAGATTTTGTGAGGAAGTCATTTTCTAACTAGCCTTTTACAGAGGTAATTTACACTGTAAACAGAAGTTACAGTAGCTTGGTTAATGTCCTTGGAGACCGGGAATCAGAGGTCACTTTTTCATTTACATATTTCCTCCCAGGGGAACATTTGTTGATTTATAGAAAGCACTTAAATAAATTGTTTGGATCTATTTCTACTACATAATCTTTCTGATACAGAGCTAGCTTTAAATCCCTCTTGTCCCATTCAGAATGACTTTATATTCATAAAAATGTTTAAAGGTTTTAAATTTAAGATGCAACAATAGCCATCTGATGAGTTTTGGACAGAGTTTAATGTGTTGAGTCTGAGTAAATGGAAGGATGACCCAAAGCTCCTAAACCAGATTTCTAATATTTAGTGTATTCATAACTCCTGTCATTATTTTAATGGAGGTGCTTATAGTAAATGAATAAGGCTTATTAGAGGATGAACTTATAACACTTAATACCACTGTAGAAAAAGAACAATCATTGTCTTGGTGCACCCACACATTCATATCAGTAAAATTAATTTGTTATTAGTATAATTTAAAAATATAATACATATTTTACTATAGATTATAAAAAGGTATCTTCCATAGTGACCTGAAGCTCACACCACACTGTTAAACAAATCTCAAACCTAGAAACAAATAAACAAGCCAGTCTTAATGTTTACATTTGGGTGACCGAATGAATGCAAGAGTGATATATACATCAATATATGTAAGCCTATTCATATTATATATATATTTGTGCTCTAGAAACAGATAAAATAACTTTTGGAACAGTAAATAAAGGATAGGTTAAATGGTCCCATATAAGGCTTGGGCTAATTTCGTATGCCTACTAAAAACAGAAAACTTCTCAGATTCTAATTGCGCAGAGACATTCCTTATCAGGTAGATAAATGGCATTATATTTGTGATTGATATTATCAGGTGGATGAGAAGCATTGTGTTTGTCATTGTTATACTTCTGCTACATGTTTAGTCCTTAGAAAACCTATATCTAGAATGCATTAATAATTTTCAAAATTCTGCAGTACTCAAAAACTCTATCAAACTATCAAACTCAAAAAATTTATGACATTATGTTCATGGTGTATTTTTGATAAAAATACTAAAATTTTTAACAAAGTAACTGAGACGTTATGCACTAGTTCATGGGTATGTTGATTTTTATGGGACCTCTGCAAATTACCATTTCTGGCCTCAGTACTTATCCATGGGACATCACAGACTGCATTTCCCGTTAATAGGCATGGAAATAACAGATTGTCAGATTTTTTCTTCTATTTTCTGCTTCTATTTCCATATTGCAAAGTTACTATGGTTGCTGGTATGTAAGGGCAAAGGTTTCTCTTTTTAGACAGACCATTATAGCAGTACTAGAAACTACTTCAACTCAAAAATGCAATACTTCTTTTCAGTATCCCAACCTCCTATCAAAAGTCATGACAAGCTTTTTGAACATATCACTTTCAGGTTTAGGGCTTAATTGCTTTGTACCAACCAGTAGTCTCGAGAGAATGCAAACTAAAGAGAAATGCAGTAGGTCTTGTTCTGTCTGCATAATTACTCAATTAACAGGTAAAATAAATTAAGATTTAGATCCAACCTCTGAGCACAATGGTTTTGATTCATAAATTAGTCATGCATTTTGAGCTGCACTTAAAAAAAAAAAAAAAATCAATCTACTTTTAAAGAGATGGATTCCAGCAGAATTCTCTGCTGTTAAAATGGCAACTCCATTTCCACTGGTAATATCTTTAGGACTAGAATGAACTTTGAACTACCTTCTCTAGTCTAAGAATCTACAGTGAGGTTTTGGTGTGTTTTTGTTTGGTGGTTTGCTTTTTTTTTTGTTTTGTTTTATTTTGGCTTTGCAATAGTAAATTCACAATTCACAGTTGCTCAGAAGGGCATCCTAAAACCTAAGGATCTCTTAATAGCTTCTTGAGCTCTCCACCCTGAATGCATGTGCTCTCCCTTTCTGATCTTTTCTTGCAGTTTGAAAGCTCATTGCACTGTATGGAGTTAAATAAGAAATTATTATTATTATTATTATTATTATTTCTATACTATAATACTACACTACTAATACTGTGCATAGTACAATAAGAAATTTATTATAATATCTTATAATATTATAATTTATTATTATGAGAAAAATGCTACATGCCCAAAAGATGTCCAAAGAAATATACAAATATTACATTTGTATATTATATTATATTACATGTACATTTATTGGTTATAGCAATAGTACAATCAATACCATGTAGAAATTATGAAGAAAAGCTTTTGTACAAACATGTCTAATCTAAACTCACATACAGGAAACAGATATTTTAAAATCCAACTGAAAAGAAAGGATCACCATAGCACTCTAGGAAAATCTGTTAAGAGAAGTGCAGTTAGAACACTTGAAAAAAACCTGAAACATAAAATATATACTTGCACAAATAGCCAGATTTCTTTCCCTTGTTCTGGAGAAAGCTAAAGAAACAAATCTTAGCTATCATTCCCATAGGAGTACATTTAAATATCAAAAGATCCAACTTTAAAATAACTTACAGATTTACAGCAAATATTATTGAAATATGTGATATGAATATAAAACAACAAAAAAAAATCACGATAAAGGCTTTTTCCTATTTACCTTCATACACCATGTACACATGCATCCAGTTACAAACCAGTGCAGCTATGCTATATACACAGAAAACATCTATGACCTTACAATTAGAATTTAATACTTATTGCTTCCTGATGAATTAAAAATAAGAAAATATTTTCTTTTATCAAACTGCAAAAGTCAATACTAGCACATGGTATTAAATCAAAAATGATATCAGTAAAATCATTTAAAATAATCTACTGGAATTGTATGTTCAGCTTTACTCTGTTCAGCTTTACTAGGAAAATTTATCAGATCATATGCAGAAAAGTTACACAGTCAGGAATATAAGTCAGTGTATGACTATTTGTTATGTGAGAATTAAAACAACAGCTGTGGAAAAGTTCTTATCTGCAATTTGCAGCATGGGGAAACAGCAAAGAATCAGCCTATATTAAGAGCAATGTAGTATTAATATATATGTCTTTATATATATGCACAGACACACATAGAGTAAATTCAAGCTGTCTTGCCATGTTTACACAAGCTTATAAAACTAGATATACATTTCCAGAATGTTCTTATGCTAAAGACAAGCACTTGCAAAATAATTCTCTCAGCTCCTTCATAAAAAAACAACAAATGCAAGTCTAGCAGGAGGAAGAAAATGAGTCAGTATGTAGGCAGTCTTTGCTTTTCTCCAAATAAAAACGAGATAATCTGTTGTGAGTTTAAGTGAGCAGAAAGCTGACACTAGCCTAGCTGGTATTTGTGGTTTCCCACAGAAGCCGGACAGAGAAAAGATAAAACATTTCTGAAGTACTGTTTGACAAAAACTTAGTGCCAGAAAAAAAGCAAATAGGACCAGTATATTAACACTATTTTTTCACAGAATCACAGAATATTCAAGGTTGGAAGGGACCTCTAGAGATCATCTAGTCCAACCTTCCTGCTCAAGCAGGCACACCTAGAGCATGGGGCACAGGGTGGCATCCAGGCAGGTTTGGAAGACCTCCAGAGAAGGAGACTCCACAACCTCCCTGGGCAGCCTGTTCCACTAATCTGTCACCCTCACAGTGAAGAAGTTCCTCCTCACCTGGAGATGGAACTTCCTGTGCTCCAGCTTATGCCCATTACCCCTTGTCCTATTGCTGGCCACCAATGAAAACAGCTTGTCCCCCTCTTCGCTGCATTCTCCCTTCCTGAACCTATACATGTTAATCAGATCCCCTCTCAGCCTTCTCTTCTCCAGAGAAAAGAGGCCCAGTTCACTCAGCCTCTCCTCACACGAGAAATGTTCCATTCCCTTAATCATCTTAGTTGCTCTTCTGTGGACCCTCTCGAGAAGCTCCACATCCCTCTTATACTGGGGAGCCCAGAACTGCACACAGTACTCCACRTGCGGCCTCACCAGAGCTGAGTAGAGGGGCAGAATCACCTCTCTTGACCTGCTGCCAACACTCCTCCTCATGCAGGCCAGGATCTCATTGGCCTTCTTGGCCACGAGGGCACACTGCTGACTCATGGTTAACTTGGTGTCAACCAGGACTCCCAGGTGCCTCTCCGTGGAGCTGCTTTCCAGCAGTTCAACCCCTAATCTGTACTGGTGCCTGGGGTTATTCCTCCCCAGGTGCAGGACCCTGCACTTGTCCTTATTGAACCTCACGAGGTTCCTCTCTGCCCAACTCTCCAGCCTGTCCAGGTCCCTTTGGATGGCAGCACAGCTTTCTGGAATGTCGACCACTCCACCCAACTTGGTGTCATCTGCAAACTTGCTCAGGGTGCACTCCGTGCTCTCCATCCAGGTCATTGATGAATAAATTGAACAGCACCGGGCCCAGTACTGACCCCTGGGGGACACCACTGGCCACAGGTCTCCCACTGGACTCGGCCCCATTTATCACCACCCATTTCGATATCATCAGCAGACTTGCTCAGGGTGCAGACTGTGCCCTCATCCAAGTCACTGATGAACAACACTGATCCCTGCGGGACATCGCTGGCCACAGGCTTCCAACTAGACTAAGCACCATTTATCAAAATATTCTGAGCTCTGCCATCCAGCCAGCCCTCAATCCACCGCACCGTGCACTCGTCTAGTCCACTCTCCTGGAGCTTCCGTATGAGGATAGTATGGGAGACGGTGTCAAAAGCCTTGCTGAAGTCAAGGTAGACAACATCCACGGCTCTCCCCTCATCCAGCCAGCCTGTCATCCCATCATAGAAGACTATGAGGTTCATCAGACATGACTTCCCCTTGGTGAATCCATGCTGACTGCTCCTCAACACCTTCTTCTCCTTCATATGCCTGGACATTCTCTCTACAATGAACTGCTCCATCATCTTACCAGGGACGGAGGTGAGGCTGACCAGCCTGTGATTGCCCAGCTCCTCCCTCTTGCCCTTTTTGAAGACTGGAGTGACACTGACTCTCTTTCAGTTCTCGGGCACCTCCCCTGCTCTCCAGGACCTCTCAAAGATGATGAAGAGAGGCTGAGCAACAATCTCCACCAATTCCCTCAGCACTCTTGGGTGCATCCCATCTGGGCCCATAGATTTTTGAGTGGCCAGTTTGCCTAAGTGATCTCTAACCCAATCCTTCTCAACCCGTGGAAGGTCCTCCTTTAGCCCATTTACATCTCTTCCACTTGAGTCCTGCAGTTCATGGGGAGTGGCCTTAGCAGTAAAGACAGAGGTAAAGAAGGCATTTAGTAACTCTGCCTTCTCGGCATCGGCCATCAGCAAGGCCCCCTCCCCATTCAGCAGTGCACTAACATTTTCCCTCATCTTGCATTTCCCTTGTCTTCCTCGTTTTTGCATTAATTTCTTTTGAACCCTTTCACAGTAAAGTATTTTATTTGGCTATTGCCAAAGCTTTCAACAGCAAGGCTTTCAGCATCATCTCCCATAATATCCTCATGGGGAAACTCAGGAAGTGTGGGTTAGATGAGTGGACAGTGGGTTAAGGACTAGCTGAATGGCAGAGCTCAGAATATTTTGATAAATGGTGCTTAGTCTAGTTGGAAGCCTGTGGCCAGCGATGTCCCGCAGGGATCAGTGTTGTTCATCAGTGACTTGGATGAGGGCACAGTCTGCACTCTGAGCAAGTCTGCTGATGATATCGAAATGGGTGGAGTGATCAATACACCAGATGGCTGTGCTGCCATTCAGAGGGACCTGGACAGGCTGGCGAGTTGGGCAGAGAGGAAGCTCATAAGGTTCAACAAGGACAAGTTCAGGGTCCTGCACCTGGAGAGGAATAACCCCAGGCACCAGTATAGATTAGGAGTTAACCTGCTGACAGGCAGCTCTGTGGAGAAGGATTTGCAAGTTCTAGTTGACAACAAGTTAACCATGTGGCAACAACGTCACCGTGTGATCAAGAAGACCAATGGGATCCTGGCTTGTATCAGGGGGAGTGTTGTCAGCAGGTCAAGGTAAGTGATTCTACCCCGCTACTCAGCTCTGGTGAGGCTGCACCTAGAGTACTGTGTGCAGTTCTGGGCTCCCCGGTAGGGACATGGAACTTCTGGAGAGGGTCTAGCATAGAGCAACAAAGATGATTAAGGGAATAGAACATCTACTGTATGAGGAAAGACCAGGAAAACTAGGCCTTTTAGAAGATTGAGAGAGGATCTTATTAATATGTACAAATACCTGAGGGGAGAATGTAAAGAGGTTGGGGCTAAACTCAACACACCTCAGTGTCCACTCATATAACCCACACTTCCTGAGTTTCTCCATGAAGATGTTATGGTAGACTGTGTCGAAAGCTTTGCTTAAGTCAAGGTAGACAACATCCATTTCATGTTGTGATGTCTCCATCTAATGGAGAGGTCCTCATCCATGCAGCCCGTCACCCCATTGTAGAAAGCTTTGAGGTTGGTTAACATGACTTCTCCTCAGTGAATCCATGGAGACTATTCTTAATTGCCTTCTTTCCTTCAAATGCGTAGATATGGTTTCTAGAATGAGCTGCTCCATCACCTTTCCAGGGACAGAAGTGCAGCTAACCAGCCTGTAGTTTCCCAGATCCTCCTTCTTGCTGTTTTTGAAGACTGGAGTGATGCTGGCTTTC
Source organism: Nothoprocta perdicaria (assembly GCF_003342845.1). Lineage (NCBI taxonomy): Eukaryota > Metazoa > Chordata > Aves > Tinamiformes > Tinamidae > Nothoprocta > Nothoprocta perdicaria. Next base: position 67,305 of record NW_020455504.1, read on the forward strand.
TTCCAGTTCTCTAGCATCTCTCCTGTTTTCCATGACTTCTCAAAGACGTTAGAGAGTGACCTAGCCAGTTCCCTCTGCTCTCTTAGGTGCATCCCATCCAGGCCTATAGATTTATGGGTGTCCAGTTTGTCTACATCTCTAATCCAATCCTTCTCAAACAGGATAAAGTCTTTCTCTCTCCCAGTTTTCTCTCTTTTTTTCCAAGCTCTGTAGTTCATAGTAACTAGCTTTAGCAGGAAAGACTGAAGCAAAATAGACATTTAGTAACTCTGCCTTCTCTGTATCCTCAGTCACCAAGGTACCCTCCCCATTCAGCAGCGGACTAACTTTTTCTCTAGTCTTTTTCTTGCTTTTGATGTAGAAGCCCTTCCTCTTGTCCTACCATCTCTTGCTAAATTTAATCTCAAAATTTCCTTCCCTTGAAAAATTTCGACTCACTCATTTTTGGCTTTGGAAAGTTCCACAACCTAACGTAGGAACATAAATAGTTTTTACTTTTATATGTTTTAGCCCCTTATTATTTACTGTGGTGCATTTAGGAATCTGTGTCCTCTTTTCCTGGAGAGAAATACCTCCATGCTACTTATGACTTGTCTTAAATACATTTTACTCCAAATGATTCTTAGCATTTCTTAGCTATCCAGCTCTTACTGCTAAGCAATCTTTCAAAGCCAATATTCTTTACCAGTGCTTTGTTATTTTTCCTATCATGGCTGTGCTTTAAATTTTGTGCTACAGCATATTAATTCTTCCAGTTAAACCATTAGTGAAATCAATAAAACCAGCTAATTTTTCTTAAAAGGCCTTAAAAGTATTTTGTATTACCACTGTGGTAAAATAGAACGTTCTAAATGTTGTTCCTGTGCTTTTATTTAAGTGTGAGTATGGGTGATAGTAGCATTGCAAACAGCAGCTCTTTTCTGTTGTGCAGCATGTGTTTTGGAAAGTATTAGCTACTGTTAATACTAGATGACATGCACATCAAAACTTGGAACTGCCATATTACCCCATTAAAAATAGATTTATTTTTTTCATATATTTGTGCTATCAACAAGCACTATTCATTTTATTTCTTGATAACTACACAATTGTGGCATATTTGGTTAGATTGTGATAAAGGTGTTATGCAATTAAAAACAAAAAAAAAGATTGCTATTAATTTATCCAATGTTGAGGACTAATTTATTTACAGTTACACTAGGTCAATTTATGAATTTAAATAATATAATGTGCTTACTTTAAGTATTTCAAAAATTGAAGAATTGCTTTCTGTTAGCTAGTTGGCAGGTGACCTGGAACCTCTATCCTGATATTTGATTCATGCTGCAGAGAAAAAGATTATCATTAAATTTGTCAAGACTATCAATATATTTGTTAAGATTTTTTATTTTCTTATTTTTTTTTTTTAGAAATAATAGGCACAAACTAACTTAGTAGCCAATTAATTCATTCTGGAAGGACAAAACCTGTGGATTAGAGCAGAATGTTTTTAAAAGCTGAAATTAAACATGACAACAGTTGTTTCAGAAAGAGAGCAACTAATAAACTGCATATCCTTTTTCTGTACTGGGTATTGTGTACTATCTATATTTAATTTCCTGTGGGGAAAAAAAGGATGAGGGTTAATGTACATCCCAGCTAAAGTACTTAATTACAGTAAGCATCTTTATTAGTTCTATTTATTATGAAGAACCATGTGTAACATTAAAATCTGCAGCCTTACAATCCAAAAAGGAAAAAAGTCTGACTTCTTTAAACAAGATTTATTACTCTGTCTTATGTTATACTGCTGCCTTGCCTTTACAGAATCACAGCACGGTTTATGTTGGAAGGGACCTCTAGAGATCATCTAGTCCAACTCCCCTACTCTAGGATGATGTCTTAAAGGGAGCCTGTGTGAGTTAGAAGGAGCACAGAGGCAAGAAGATGCATCCCGTTTTGCCTTAACTATATTTTATTTATATATATATATATGTTTCATTTATATATATATATATTCTTCATTATTTGGTTTGTGTTCACCCATTATTACAGTTTTAAGTCTCATTTCTTCTTAGGATTTCACTATTTTTCCTGTCAAAAAAAAAGCTGCAGATAATTTGCTGTTGTTTCAAATCACAGTCACATCAGCTTTAGCTGACGCTAAAAGAATGCTAAGGATGCTAAAAGAAAAGCAAGCCAAGTTTTTGATTAGCAATGATATTCTCATCAATTCAGGGTGACAATGCTAGTCTTAAAACAGGGCTTGGAGTTCAGAGGTTATCATTTCAATACTTACTGATTTTGTGGAATAAGAAGTAGATTTCTTAAGGACAATTTTTTTTAATACGGACATACTTTTACTGCAATAGAGAGTCTTTTTTTTTTTTTTTTTCTTCCATCTGCTGAATAAAATACAAAACTGATTTTCCATGCTGGAGAGAAATAACACAAGCAGAGCAATCATTACCAAAGATGCCTAGAAGAAGGAAGAAAAGATGCTTGATGAGGGATAAACAATTTGTTTTTCTCTTCTCATGAATTTGGGTTTGGTCCAATTAGAGGTAAGTGACAAAGAGTGGCCTAAACTCAGCCATTAATTTCAGGTCTTTAGTACTTCCTTGACCTGTAGGTTTTTTAAAACTCACTAAGTGCCCACACTCAAGTTTAGATCCCTAATTTGACTGTTCTTTCACCTAGGAAAATAGACATCACTCCCACACTTATGCAGGTATTCAAGGTTTAGTGAGTTGGAGCACAAACAATGCATAGACTTTAGTCTCCTGGGGGTTCTGATCTGGTGGTCATTCTCAAAGAATACCTGAGAGTTATTGCCTCTTGCTTTCAGGCCTTGTTGACTCCCAACTTTCCATCACAACAGTTAAAGCAGTTAAAACAGTTAAAGTTAACTATATTATGTGCTGTTTCCCAATGCACACAGCAAAATGGAGTATGTAAGGTAGCTGTAAAGAATCAGAATGGATTGGGAGCAGCATTATAGAACTGGAAAAGGAGCCCCAGCAGAACATAAATGTCAAGTGTCTTTAAAACATGCTTAAGATATGCTAGCAAAAGGAGATGGGTGTCTCTGGTGAGGAGCCAGTCATGTCACAAGGGTTGGCACAGAGACAGCATGCAAGGTTCAAACAATAAATGAAACACAAAATTTCCATTCAGCAGAGCCTTGAAACTACTGTCTCCCCACTGTGACAGTGAAGGCTGATGATCCTCTCCATTGCATTAGTCAGATGCTGCACACTAAGTCTTTGGAAAAGCTCTGGTGAGCCTTGCAAAGTCTTTCACATTTCATCAAGCCAGACCTGTGTGAGGGTACTTAAGTTTGTGAAATGGCTATTTAATACTAAAATGGACATTTCAGTCCATTTCAAACAGGTAAAACTTAGAAATATTGTGTTGATAAACTTTTGGCAGAACAGTATAACATCTGAACTGAACTTTGGGACTGAAGACTTCTTAGAAACATACCAAAGAAATTATACAAGCTCTCTGTTAAAATGATTTTCTGAATACAGCCACAAATCCCAACAATGCAATTCCAACTATTTAATACTGTGAGATTTGACCTAGGCAAGAGATTTTTTATAAGATGCTTAGCAGTAGGAAATAACCTTGAAAGGTATTATTTGCTTGAGTTAAAGAGACCAAGCAGGAACTTGTGGTGACAGCCGTTTCAAGCCAAAGAAATTTTGGACCAGGGAAACTGAACAGCAGACTGAGGTTGACATTCTTTTTATTCAGTGAGAAAGAATGGAAGTCCAAGCAGTGAAAATTTGTAGAAAAAACATAGTGCAGATGTACTGTTGTATGCATATCTGAAGGTGAATCATTATCATCATGCTTTTCAGGTTTGCAGGCATGGCTGCCCTGATGGACATTTCCCATGTTGCATGTCTAATTTATTGAGTGTCAGTCTGGAGGAGCTGTGAAAAGAAATGCAAAAAGCCTCCTTCTCCAACATTTATATTCTGACAATAATAAACCAATTAAACATAATTAATAAGTGTGGTCTCATGTTAACCTACTTTACTAGTAGGCAGTCTAAGGGGAAAATTACAGTGCTCTTCCACATGCTACAAGAAGATGCCAAACAGTTTGGCACATCTTAGAAGCACAACTCTTTCGTCTATCTGGCTTATTTCACACTTCCGGTTGATGCACAACCAACACTTTCTCACCTTGCACCTGCAAGTGTAGAAAATTAGCTTTGCCAGCAAGAAAGGGACAAGGGTGAGCTTTACCTTTTCTGTTTCTTATACAACTCCAGTCTTAACTCACAAGAGGCATTTCAGACAAGGGAACTCCAGTTCTACATTATTTGCCAGCTTTCATTTTGCTCACCAATGTAATAAGGAGATTTCATCCCCAAATCACTGAACATCTTAAGGACAAACTAGCCCTAGTTGTAATAAAACTATTTGTTAGGAAATTATATGAAGTAGCTGCTGGAAATAACTTTTCAGATAAAGAAATCCTTTATATCTGTAGTCTCAGTTTCTCAAAACGTCTGAGTATTTATCTTCAAATGAATAAAGCTACATGGAGCTCTTTGTAGTCATGTACAGTAAAGCAGTGTGCAGTTATTTTTCTCCATAAGTATTTGGGTTATGACTTCCAGCTGCTTTTTTCTTTATAGCAGTAATAACATGCCAGGCTTTTATTTATGACTCAGCATGCAGCTTTTAGCAGATGATAAACAGTTATTTATAGTATTTAAAAATAGACAAGCATGTAATATACACATAAGTTTGTGCCAAAGAAAAGGTGGAAATACTACACAAGGAAAAAAGTGTTTTTGTGATAAATGCATAAAGAAAGAATACCTTTGACCAAAACGTGAGACCGATTCTGATTTTACTGATACCAAATATCTCAGCTAGAGAAAGTGAAAGTGAAAGCAAATTTGTTATATTTTCAAAGACTCTATATCATTGTTTATTTTAACAGAGAAGATAGATACATGACACTGTTGACACAGAGAGCCATGTGAAACTTAGAATATGATATAAGGATGTGAAAGAATCTCTTCTCATTACGAAAACAAGAACTTTCACCTTGAATTCTTAACACTCTAGGAAACTTTCAAGCAGCAGTCTGCATCAAAGTAAGTTGACCCTGAAACTGTAAAATAGTGTTTGAAATACTTTTAGATGAACACAAAGAAGCAAGAGATGGCTGCCTACAAGAAAGCTTTCCAATTGTAAGTGACTATTCAAAAAATTTGGCAGCTTTCAATGCTTTCTTTTCCAATAGCTTCTCATGAATTCAGATTGTTTAACAAGTAACTGAACTGAGGATATTAACCCCTTCTTCTCAATCTATCCCTCAGCGTGGAACATTGGATCTCATGATAACTATATCAAACATTGCAGTGACTTCAGAGACAGAACTTTACTATTATGATAATTTCTCTCTGTGGGAGCTAATTCATAATAAATCAACAAGTGCAGAAGAACATTTATTGTAGAAACACCCACTGCTAAACACACACACACACAAAGAAATTTTCATTTTATCCACTAGGATATTTACTTTTCCATTTACTTAATCTTAATGGAGAGTTGTGCTGATTTTGAATAAGAGCAAGGACAGCTTGGGAGAGTAAGGATGGTGAGGAAAGAGCTAACAATAACTACTTGCAACTCTCCTCAACTTCAGGAATTTTGTCTGGAGTTGTATAAGTGCAAGGAAAAAAGCAGCAGTGGCTTGCTAAGCAAAAGATAGTTAGGTAATAAAGATAGTGAGGTAGTATTGATTATTCACTTTACCCTCCCCACCCTACCTTTAGAGTAGAGTCTTATGAGTCAAAGGGATGTGGGCAATGAAGAGTCATCCTCCAAGCTGAGCACTGCCATGTTTCCCTTGCTTAGAGGGCAATATCATATTAGTAATGATAGACCTGAACTGCCGATTCTTCTGATCCATTTCCAGTATAGTCCTCTTCCCAGAAAAGGACAGCCTCCTGAAAATTTCTTACCTGAGCTAGGAAGCATAATGCTCTCACTAATAAATTCTTTTATCAGGCAACACAAGGAACAAACAGCCACTGTAGAACATACAAAACACGAACATTCAGTTTTGCCCCCCTCCTTTTTTTTTTCTTTTTCTCTCTCTCTTCTCAAAAAAGGGGCAAAACGTAGATGAGGCCAATCCTGGAGCTGTTAGAGAATATCTGTTGACTTGATACATGCCCCTGTATGCCCCTGTGTTTCCTAGGATACAGTGGTTGTACCTCAAAGCTTAAATCCATTACAGACAAACTGTAAAACAGATGGTTGAATGTCCCAACAGGATAGTATCTTTATGGTCTTCTGTTGTTGTCCCTACAGTTGTGTCATTTATATTAACTATACTGATAATCATATAGAAAAAACTGCTCACAACCTCACAGTAATGTGTAGAGTACTAGAGAGAAAAAAAACATTAAGACTGTAACACCACTTACTGTTGGATGGAAAATTGTATTTTAAAAATCACAAGAATACTTACTTTCTACCTACCTTTGTCAGATAAGAATTTTGATTCCTACCATTAAGGTAATGAGGGAATAATTTCATAAGAAAGAGCAATCACCTCTAAGAGGACAATGGGATGAAGATTCTGCATTCTGACATTGCTAAATCCATGAGGTTAACACTGAAATCTTCCAGAGTGATGGTGAGAAGTTCCGTTTGTTGCAGAAAATTAGGAAACAAATTACACTAAATTGTAATGATGTACCAAATCTTTTTCTACTTTTAACCCTTAATTCAAGACTAAAGGCCAAGAATTTGTAAAATACAATATGAAAAGACCTAGAATAACAAAACTGATTCCCTCTTCCAAACAACAAAAGATATTACCTATTTATCTCATCAATAACAGTAAGACATTTCAAAGTCTGGATCTCTGGTAGATAACCTGCCTGCATAGATACAGACTCTGGGGACAGCTCTGCTAAAGCAGTGTTCATCTGTTGAGGTGATTATAGCTGACATTGCAAGTTCTCAGCTGTCAATGGAATGGGAAAAGGTCTCTGTATATATATAATATATATATATATAGATTTTTTTTTGTCTGAAAACAATCAAATGCTATTTACTGCTTAGCATAATAAGCAGTTGTCCCTATAGAATTTACTAAATCTTCATAGAGTTTAATATGCCGAAGAGTTATGAAGCTTGTAAGCATTCATACTAATTCCCTGGAATAGCATTGTTTCTTCCACATAAACCCAGAAGAAGCATCAGCACTGTGTGCAGTGAGGAGGGAGAGATAAAAAAGAAAATTCAGGGACTGAAAATGTTTGTGATGCTCAAAGAACAGAAATTATTTGCTCCAAACACCTGAAGGGGCACAAAACAAACAAACAAACCACCACCAACAACAAAAAGTTTAAGAACAGCATGGCTTCTACAGTTTCCTTAGCTGGCTTGACAAGTTACTAGGGAAAGGAATCTCAAAATGCAAGAAATCAGACAGATATTAATATTCAGAGAAAACATCATGTGTTCACAGGGAAATTGAGAGTATTCACAGATGACCATGAAAGGAGTGAATTACATTACTTGTTAGCCACAATGATTTCATTTTAGCTAAAAATTATGAAGCATGAGCTACTATTGTTCCTGCTTTTCAGAATCAACTGCATGGAAATTGTCAGACAATATGAGGATTTCAGAAGAATAGAAGGAAAGTTTCTTTTTGAAAGAAGTACAATTGTAAATGCTCTATGGAACAATAAAAGTGCTATTACTGGTAAATATATCACCCAATCAGATCTATGCACATTAACACAAAACGAAAGATGAAGTAATTTAAAAATCCAAAAGAGTAAGGGTACTAAGTAGCTCAAAGCAAAGTTTGCCCATAGGCAAAGACCACAATATCAGTTAGATTTAAAGAGGATTAGGCCCATTGTGAGGACTTCAAACACGGGGAAGAAGTTCAGATTCTCACTAGCCTGTATCAATGCCGGTTAGTAGAATAGTCACGAGAAAAGTCACACAGTGTCACAAAAGTAAAGCTAGCTTAAATAAAGAGGCTTCTATGTGACTATGAAATTCTATATAAATTAATGTCCACAATAGAAAGATTACAGGAGAAAAAAAGAAATTTGTCACACTAGGCATGTAGCTAAACTAGTTGAACTATAGAAAAAGAATGGCTATGCCACCTATTTCATTTCTGAGGACTTTTTAAAAAATGTTTACTGTTCTCAGATTGGTTTCTTACAGATCTTTCACCTTCTACTTATGCCTTTGACACATACAGCACCATATGTTAACTGACTACACAACAATCAGCCACTTAACAGGATGAAGGTTCTTCCTGTAAACTGTGAATAAATTTCTATCTCTGTGAAAGTCTGTTTTTCCTCCAATAAAAGATTTTTCCTAGATACTCTTTTCACCTACAAGAAAATAATGGTTATTTTTCCTATAATATTGACATGTAATTTCACATAATTAGATGATTCTAGGCTAGAACTGTCTCTTGTGTGCTTGTCACATTTAAGATGACAGCTGAAGAATCAAAGACAATACAGAGAAATCAGAATTAGGCTGTATATTCCATTGGTTAATGCAGCCAGGGTCTACCTCTGCAAAGACAGCAAAATCAGTGCTTAAGGATATAACTGAAAACATGAACTATACGAAAAGTATATGCCTTCTTTGATCTTGAAGAATGTCTAGCCAATTCCTATGTCACTTATTAAGTATCAAAACTCCTTACTTGCAAGCATTTTAGATCTTAAAACTCAGGAAAATATTTCATTTCCTTGTAGCCAAGAAGCTGATTTGTACTTGTTCTTTTGCTCTGCTAGGATGTTCCAACACTATCTCCAGCTTTTCCCTCAGGAGGTAAAGTAAGGCACAATGGATTTTCCTTGTACTGTCTCACACAGCCAGAGAGCAGAAGTAAAGTGTTAGTGACCAAATCATAGCTGAGTAGTGGAAGCTGAATTTCTTTTGTTCATAAAAATATAGTACAGCAATTGAAGTTTTAGGCAATTTAAGTGAAAACCTAATTCCTTCTTGGTAGGGCCACGACAATAAGAAAAAAAAAATCTAAGCTCAGTAATATAGATAGCATTACAATTTCTGTAACCCATATTATTAACTGGGCACAAAGATGCAGAATCAAGCCCTATATCAGAACATCTCAGCTGAAAATAAACTAATTTTCACTACCAGTAGTATTTCCATAAAGAGATTTAAGATTAAAGAAAGGATGAGAGCAAAAATGGGAATTTGAATAAGATGGCTATATTATCTCAAGGCACTAGCCATGAAATCTGGTCCCACTGAGTGAATGAGGATGGTGGTTTCAGAACACATTTCAGATTGCTATAAGACACACAGACACCTATATGGGGATGAGTGCTTGTCACACTGAAAATGCTAATGGCTGCCACCAAGACAGTCTTTACTTATAGGCAATCACATAACTCATTAAATCCCATGGGTGGGCCAACTACATTTTTCAGGGCCAAACAGAAAGAGCAGTTAAGCCCACAGAGAAGAATATATGAAGCATCATCTGCTGTATACATACATATATATATATATATATATATAGTGTGTGTGTGTGTGTGTGTGTGTGTATAAAGAATAGAAATGAGCTTGCTTTCCACATCTCTGCTAAAGTAGGGTCTATCTAGTGCCATCTCCCTCTTGAGAAGGTACATGCAATATATTGAAGGATGAGAACACGGAATGTCATTATAGGGAATGATATTACTATAGCCTGCTGAGAACAGCCCGTGTGCAGATACTCTCTAAGCCAAAAGGAAAGTGAGCTGGTAACTAATAAGTGGTGAGCTCCAGGACCAGATAAAATGCAATATTCCAGGGGAGATGCAAAAATAGTCTGGTATCTATGGGATCCTAAAACTTTCAAGAAATGCAAGCAAATGAGAGCTTTATACCTACTATTCCAGGAGTACTGACAGAAAAAAAACAAAGCTGCTAGTTCTGTAATACCAAGGCTACAGACTCAAAGATTACTTGCAGCCTGATCTCTTACGTGTTTAAAAAACAAATGTACAAGACCAATACCTCCTATCAGAGTATGCTTTCATCCAAACTGAGAGCACATAGATCAAAAGGTATCAGACTAAGAGTTAATTCTCTAGTGTATTTTTTTTTCTTCTGTTGAATCCTTCCCTAGAGCTCAAAGGTGATTCAGTAGCTCCACAGACTTAAGAAACATGTAAGACACCTATTAGACTTATGCAGCTATGTTCCATATACTGTTTCAACAGCCTCTACCTTTCTGCTGTAATCAAAGGCAAGAGACACAGTATGCACAGCACTGGTATTGTAAAAGCAATGGTTTTCAGCACAGTATTAGAACTCAGCACTGTTGGTTTCCATTCCCTGCAACATGTAGGCTGATATAATCACAACACAGAAAAGGCATGCATGAAATTACAGCCTGGTAAGTGAAAGCAATACTTGACTATTGATATAAAAACATCAATCACAGGCATGCTTAGATTGAATAATTAGGAAATGACATTTGGGGATTTTGGATTAGGATAACTGTAGGCTAGTGCAGAGAGTGATGAAAGTGCACTAGGAATGAGATCTCTACAGCAGTGTAAGGATGAACACAGGAATACTAATGGGGCTGGTAGACAGATACAGATTGGTCAGGCTGGTCTGGCACAGGGTAGCACAGCAGACAAAGGCAAGAAGAAGCCACAGAAGAGCAGGCAAGCTAGCTGCCTACCCTTCAGATAGATAATAATCCTTATAAATATATGTCGTGCTGCTGACAGATGAATTGCATGCTTAGTTTCAGCACCACATATCCCCAAAGGATGAGAAGATCTATGTGTAACACTAGAGCTACTTCAAGCAGCAAAATTCATACAGGTGAGTAGATGTGAGATTATCCCTCCATTAATTCTATATCTAATCTATCTTTACATGTACTGTTTACAGTTTGGCACTGTGACCAGTATTTTGTCCTGCAGTCCATGACTTGGCTGTCATATTTGCTGATCCTTTGGTCTGGACTAGAAACTCTTAGTAAGGCATGGGCGAGTACACTGGAATGCAAAAAACTTTCCTCAGCATCTCTGGCCTCTTAATACCTACCCTTAATTCACAAACAGTTAATAATAAAGACTCTTCTTAATCGTAGGTATATAAAGCAGATATGATTCACACTATAAGCACAGAATGGTACTTTTGGACCAGAACAGACTGCTGAAACTGTTTCAGAAACTAAAACACAGGAAAACATCTCTATGTTTGGATAGCATAAAATCCTTTAAAATCCCTGCAGAGAACATGGACACAAATTAGTAACAATTCTTGTGTAAAGAAAAAAAAGTCTTAATGAGATGAAAACCACATTTATACCTGTAAATACATACTCCGAAAGAAAATACAGTGACCTTAGTTTAGTTGTTCCGTACTTTCAAACCTTAGGACTTTTGTGAAGAACAAGTAACCTTTTCTACAATGAATTTGTCTTGGGGAGAAGTTGTTTGGATTCCTAAAAGATTAAAGAACAGTGACAAGAGACACAATCAATTACACACCTTTCCCTAGGTGTAAAGCTGACAAACTTCTGCTTCAATACAAGAACTGCACTGTTCCAGTAGTGACATGTAGTCTTTTTCTGTGTTCAAAATGAAAAACTGTACTTGATTTTGCATCTGATTTGCAGCATTCCTAATACTCTTGTTGTCATAAGAAGCAATACCTGACTGCACTTGAAACAGTGTGACACCAGAAATGCCAATGTGTCAAGTCACTAAGACATTTTCTCACTTTTAAGCAACAATAATAACCCAAAGCGGATCTAATTTAAAAGGCAAAATAGGTTATTTAACATTTTAGCAAAAAAAGAGATAGTCAAAATGAATGATCTACTGTGCAAAGATTATGCTTTATGGTTGGAAATATGCTTCTAAATAAAATAATACCAAGGACTGACTCCATGAGCAGATGCCCTGAATATTCATACCTGTACATACTAGGTTACCTCCAAACTGATCTTGGAGCCTCCCCACAAATTGAATTGAACATTTACCTTCCCAGAAATTGAAATCTAGACGCAGTTGAAAAGAATGATAGCTCAGGGTTATTTTTTTTTAATGCCACGTGCATTTCTTTTCATCAATCTGATTTGACTAAATCAGATTCAGATTGCTCTGCCTCATAAATTCTACAGCAGTATCCCAATGGGTCTCAGCTCACCCACTGCAGGAACCAGCTCACCCAGTATACTCCAGGTATGCCTTTCCATAAAGTAAGGAGGACATATCTCATTGGATAAAGAATCTTTTTTTTTTTTTTTTTTTTTTTTTTTTTTTTTTTTTTTAAAGCTGCCTCCAAGCATCTTTTCTAACTCCTTTACCAGGAGGAGGAAAATCTGACCACTGTCAAACAAACTGTTCAGAAAGTAGGAATAGCTTGCCTGTACAAAGATGCTGTGAATGAAGATCTCATAGATGGCATTGTTATAAAAATCACTATGAGATCCTTTACCATATCACAGAATCACAGAATGGTTAAGGTTGGAAGGGACCTCTGGAGATCTTCTAGTCCAATCTTCCTACTCAAGCAGGTACACCTATAGCATGTGGCACAGGGTGGCATCCAGGCGGGTTTTGAAGGCCTCCAGAGAAGGAAACTCCACAACCTCCCTGGGCAGCCTGTTCCACTGCTCTGTCATCCTCACAGTAAAGAAGTTCCTCCTCACCTGGAGATGGACCTTCCTGTGTTTCAACTTATGCCCATATTCCCTTGTCCTGTGACTGGCCACCACTGAGAAGAGCTTGGCCCCTTCCTCCCTACATTCTCCCTTCATGTGCTTATACATGTTAATTAGATCTCCTCTCAGCCTCCCCTCATATGCCCACTGTGAAGCCTACAGTTAGCTGTAAACCACTATGACCCACCCTTTTACATAGGCATAAGACAGGGAGAAGAAATACCACGTTGACCTTCATCTTTGTCTCCTCACCTCCTTTACTAAAACTCTTGGCTATCCTCATGAACTGCCTACATAGTACTGGCTGCCTGTTGGCCACCACTACGAGAACAGCAATTTCATCCTTTTGCAGTTCCAGCAAGAGTAAGAAATGGTGGTCATGTTTTTTGGTTTGCTGTCTATTGACAGAATTTCACCAGGTGGCAAACAAACACCCTACAGTTGCCTAGGAAATCTGGACTTCCTTACCCACCACATGGAACATAGTGCCACTCTTTCATAGCTACTGCAGTAGGTAGCTTAAATCCTCTCACACATCTTTGGCAGCAGATCTTCTACTCTGAGGTAGCAGATGCTTCTTCTTCCCAACTGACCACCAGCCGAGGCCTCAGGAAGATACTCGTGACTAGATTATGCACTGTCACCAAAACACATTTGGCTCATGCTGGTTTGGTGACATCTTGCCATATCTGGCACACAGAGAATGTCCTCCATAAGAGACAGTTCCGGTATTCATCAAAGATCCAAGATATGTATCCAAGATACATAGTTCAGACTTGATTCAGACAATCAAAGCAGTCTCTTCCATCAGTCTAAACTGGCAAAACTTTCTGAGTACCTATTCAATATCCTACCTTCCTACCTGTGCTTGCTACAAATGCTGCCCTCCTCTGGCTGGCATGATTTGCACTGCATCTTACTTGAAACTCGTGAAGAGCAGCAGAAACCCGTGGACAGAGCACTATGATGCCAAAGGGTGATTGAAAAAAGTCTGTAAAGAGGAAATGAACAGCAAGTCTGTTAAGTTTGCCATAGCAGAGTGCAAGTGAGAAAAAGGCTGGTGAGCTAGCGTTTCCTTCACTTGCCATATAGTACAAGCCTTGCCAATCTGTTCTAGCCATGATCTATTTTGATGTGAGCCACTTCTCAATAAGTCTAGGCAGAAGACCAGTAGAAAAAGAATGTATACCTTTAACAAAGTGGATATAAGCACAATGTGTCAGACAAGGCAGTAGCTGGTAAATCCATTTGGAAGAACATGCGAAAAACAGTGAATTTGCAACAGACAAGCAAGAATGCAGTAGTCTTTCCAGTTTTATAGAATGGAGCCTATCAGATTACAAAAAAGGCTTCTTGATAAAAATGAGGGAAGCCAGCAACTAGTTGCAGAAGATCAAAAATACCCCAACAGTTCCTATGGGAAGGCAGAGAGTTGGTGGAGCACGGAGCTTGCTGGACTGACACTTCTTGAAGAAGTCTAAGTAGTGAAGTCAGTTGTTTGGTAAGAGTGACAGGCAGCCCGGTGGATAGGATTATCTACCAAAAATCAGTTATTTCAGGCTATTATTTTTTCTTTGTAATAAAGTCATCTTCTAAAAGACTTCTGCAGAAGTTCTGAAATCTCACAACCTCATCCTTGCAACAGCATCCAGAAAAACCTGGTTTACCTGAAGAAAATTAATAGCAGACCATCATCTTTGATGATGACAATCCATCCATAGCAATCCATCATCTTTGAGAGGTCCGGGAGAGCAGGGGAGGTGCCCGAGAACTGAAAGAGAGTCAATGTCACTCCAGTCTTCAAAAAGGGCAAGAGGGAGGAGCTGGGCAATTACAGGCTGGTCAGCCTCACCTCCGTCCCTGGTAAGATGATGGAGCAGTTCATCGTAGAGAGAATGTCCAGGCATATGAAGGAGAAGAAGGTGTTGAGGAGCAGTCAGCATGGATTCACCAAGGGGAAGTCATGTCTGATGAACCTCATAGTCTTCTACGATGGGATGACAGGCTGGCTGGACGAGGGGAGAGCCGTGGATGTTGTCTACCTTGACTTCAGCAAGGCTTTTGACACCGTCTCCCATACCATCCTCATACAGAATCTCTGGGAGAGTGGACTAGACAAGTGCACGGTGCGGTGGATCGAGAGCTGGCTGGATGGCAGAGCTCAGAGGGTGGTGATAAATGGGGCCGAGTCCAGTTGGAGGCCTGTGGCCAGTGGTGTCCCCCAGGGGTCAGTACTGGGCCCGGTGCTGTTCAATTTGTTCATCAATGACCTGGACGAGGGCACGGAGTGCACCCTGAGCAAGTTTGCAGATGACACCAAGCTGGGTGGAGTGGCCAACACTCCGGAGGGCTGTGCTGCCATCCAGAGGGACCTGGACAGGCTGGTGAGTTGGGCAGAGAGGAACCTCATGAGGTTCAATAAGGACAAGTACAGGGTCGTGCACCTGGGGAGGAATAACCCCAGGCACCAGTACAGATTAGGGGTCAACCTACTGAAAAGCAGCTCCACGGAGAGGGACCTGGGAGTCCTGGTTGACAGCAAGTTAACCATGAGTCAGCAGTGTGCCCTCGTGGCCAAGAAGGCCAATGGGATCCTGGCCTGCATGAGGAGGAGTGTTGGCAGCAGGTCAAGAGAGGTGATTCTGCCCCTCTACTCAGCTCTGGTGAGGCCGCATGTGGAGTACTGTGTGCAGTTCTGGGCTCCCCAGTATAAGAGGGATGTGGAGCTTCTCGAGAGGGTCCACAGAAGAGCAACTAAGATGATTAAGGGAATGGAACATYTCTCGTGTGAGGAGAGRCTGAGTGARCTGGGCCTSTTTTCTCTGGAGARGAGAAGGCTGAGAGGGGATMTGATTAACATGTATARGTTCAKGAAGGGAGAATGCAGSGAAGARGGGGACAAGCTGTTTTCATTGGTGGCCAGCAATAGGACAAGGGGTAATGGGCATAAGCTGGAGCACAGGAAGTTCCATCTCCAGGTGAGGAGGAACTTCTTCACTGTGAGGGTGACAGATTAGTGGAACAGGCTGCCCAGGGAGGTTGTGGAGTCTCCTTCTCTGGAGGTCTTCCAAACCTGCCTGGATGCCACCCTGTGCCCCATGCTCTAGGTGTGCCTGCTTGAGCAGGAAGGTTGGACTAGATGATCTCTAGAGGTCCCTTCCAACCTTGAATATTCTGTGATTCAGACCATTTAATTTTGTCCCTAGCTTTACATTTAGGGTGAGTGACTAGGAAGCAAGTGTTAAGCATCAAATTCTGCTTGCTTTTGGGAATTTTGCTTCAGGATATCTGTAGGCATGTTAGAACTGTGGACATGAAGCACCTGCTTCAATTTCAATTATTTTTTAATAGGAAAAGGAAAGCTCCTGAGCTAAGGTCTGCAAAGAGCAAAAATAACAGAGAAGAGCAGACTGAGAATGGCAAGGAAGTAAAAGCAATAGACAGGTCTGAAGTTTGATAAAGAAATCAAGTAGAACAAATTTACATCTTTGCAAGATACTCTTATTCTATTGTGTATGTAGTATTAAGCTTGTAGCAAGTATCCTTATCTAGCAGGTATTTCTGCTATTGGCAAGGATCTTGATCTGGCCTTCATCATAAATCAGCCTGTATTCTTAAATTACATTTTCTACTCAAGGATTTACTCTGTTCTCAGTTACATCAAAACATTCCTGCCAGTGTGGGAAACCCTTGTGAAATCTATACATTTTACTCGTTAGAGGATCAAGAAAAGGAAGGAAATCACAATAGCATTCCTGAAAAATCATTTTGCTTATATATGCAGCAGAATCAATGTTGACACATTTTATTTTTTTTTAAAGAATGTGACTGAAACGACCCTGGTAAACTATAAATCAAATAAAGATACACACTACAATTTTTGCCTCATTTAAAAAAAAAAAAAGAGAATGAATTAGCAGGTAATAAATTATAGCTCTATTTAGAACAGCTAATGCATTTTAGGATTTACTCATCTATGAAGTGATTCAAAGATCTGAAAAAATTCTAAGCTCATGGGAATCAAAAAAATTTTGGACTTGGGAGAGGAAAAAGAGAATAATTTAGGAGAAGCCATTACCATGCTCTTACACTTTATTAAAATTTCTGCTGTTAATGTCTTCAGTAGCATTACAGTACGGTAATACTGTAGTATCTCATTAAATAAGAGAAATAGAGAAGAAGGCTATGCTCTTTAACATATTTCCCATCCTAGTATGTTAATCAATTGCCATAAAAAAACAATTAAAGTTCGTATGTAAAACTGAAGCGAATCACATCATACAGCAGAGGTGACAGTCCCCAGTTTTGGCTCCAAGTCTGGAAATAGATGTCCTGTTTTGACAATCTAAATGCTATGCTACCAGAAAAAAAAATGTGTAGAAATAAAGGGAATTCCTAGAACCACATGGGAACTCACAACAATGCAGAAACGTCTTAAATATTCAACATAAAAGGAAAACTTTGTTGACTGCATTCAAATATTTAGTGCCTGTAAATTGAAAGATTGTAGGGAATTTATTCAGCATGGCAAGAACACAGAAATGAGGTGAAATTACAGAAGAATTTGTGCTGATTAAGAAAATCTTTCAGAGTCATATTATTTAAAGTAGAGATACTTGCTAAAAAATTGCAAACAGGAAATATTTACAACATTTAAAGCTATTCTAAGTTAAAACATTGGAGAATATTCATCAGGAATAAAAAGACAGATGAGGAGCCCAAAAAAACTGTTGAAAAGCTCTGAAATTCAGTAAGGGAGCAGAGGCTGAAGGGCACACATCTATGACAGGATAAGTGAACAGGGTATCTGATATGGCGTTTCTGCAACATTCCATATGATCTGTTTTTTCAGAAAGAGACAGCACCAAGATACGTAGCTGGCAGACAGATAGCGTCAAACTGGTAGAGGGAGGCCTAGTATCACAGGATGCATTGTAAGAAATACGTCCCTATGAAAAGTTACACCTAAAATTTCAGAGCATGGAGTTACAAACTACAAATTTTGCTATGTCTTACTATTATAATCTTAACTGTTCTAATTATTTATTTCAATGGCTTCAGAAATTCACAATCAAAAATATAATTTATGTAAGTTGATATGTATCAAGTGTATTTATGCACCTTTGTGTACATGTCAAGAAAGTACTATTATCAGTTTGTTGCTTGTATTTGCTATCTTTGAATATTTCAGTGCAAATATTTATAATTACAGTTAGTTTTTTAATCAATAATGATCTTTTGAAATTGCTTAATGTAGAATACAATTGGAATTGTTTTATAGACTTGTAGCTGATGTTGAATACTTTAATTGAACATTGAACAATTGTTAAATGTTAAGTAACTATTGTTAATTGAAAAAAAATCAAATCTTTCATTTTTATATTAAGGGAAAAATAAGCATTACAAAAGACACAAACTGTTGCTGAGCTTGAATGTTAAGTGGAATTCAGGCAAACCTAAAAGATTTCAAAGCAATGTGGAATTGTTGAGTAGTGGACCAACGCATGGTATCACCACTGATCTTAATGTGATCTCCAAATACATGCTGCAGAGTAGGGAAAACGAGAACATCAGTAACTGTTGTCTTCAATAAGGCATCAAGCAAGACAAGGCATGAAATGAGACTCCTCATCTGAATGCTGGGTCTAGATCCATGACCCTACATGCTTTATGATTTCAAGCTCTGACATTTAAAGTGGTTCTCCAAGAGGCTCCATGGATCAGATCAGCATGTTTTATTTTCAACTTGTCAGTTGTAACTTAATTATTAGATCTTTGCAACTATTATGCATAGGTACATTTTTCAAGTTATGAAAATTATTGTAAGCAATTCTAAAAATGTCAGAAGCTACTAAGATATGCATTGCATGATCTTAGGACCTTATCAAACATCATGATGGTCCAGCTAAACATCATTTGTATTTGCTTTTGTATTTGAAAACCTCTGTAAATATAGATATCCTGTTCTAAATACATAACGCTTTGTGGGGCTTTACTGGACTGAATATTCACTCCAGGAGAGCTATCATCTGCAACATCTATGCTGGTAGAGTGGAGGCTTCATCTAAAGGGTAAAACAAGTCCCAAATACAGCACTGTCAACTCTGATACAAGCACAGAATCTATTGATTCCCAGGGAAACAAACTGCAGAGAGAGAGTTGTTCTTACAGGAAGCATCCCCCAAACCCACTGTAAAAATAAATAAATAAATAAATAAAATGAACAGAACTGACTCTCCGGAATCATTATGGTTGGAAAAGACCTTTAAGATAATAGAGCACAACTGTAAGCCCCTCAACACTATAACTGTTAAATCATGTATGCCTTATCTACACATTTCTTTTAAACACTGTCAGGGATGGTGACTACCACTTCCCTAGGCAGCCTGTTGTAATGCGTGACTACTCTTTCCATATAGATTTTTTTTTTTCTCTAGTATCTAACCTCCTATTTTCTCCTGTCCTATCAGGAGTTATTCTGGAAAGGAGGCCCCTCCCACCCCCTCACTACAACCTCACTTCAAATAGCTGTAGTTAATGATAAAGTCTCCCCTGAACCTCCACTTCTCCAGACTAAATAAGATCAGTTCCATCAGCTGCTCCTTATAAGGTCTGTGCTGCAGACCCTTCACCAGCTTCATTATTCTTCTTTGGGCATGCTCCAACATCTTTGTTGCCTCTCCCCGGCCCTCCTCCCTCCTCCCCC
>NW_020455504.1:86746-104184 GCF_003342845.1 Nothoprocta perdicaria
AAGTGGAGAATCTAACTTATTTTAATTGTGCACTGGAAGTTTTTAGATATTTCATTTTGATATGTCAAAGAAAAAAGGGCATGGACCTGTCAGTTTGAATTGTCATAGTGAACTTCAGCAACTTCTACAAGCAGCAGCTGAACTTCTACAGAACTGCTGAGAGGCATCTGATGTCATATTTTCTTTCTCCGTTACCTAGTCAAGATAAATGCTTTTTTTCGGAGCCCTACATGAGTGCCTCTTCCCCCTGAATTTTCTCTGTGTAAAAGGAACAAACTCATGTCATTCTTTGATTAAGTAGGTCAGGAATTAATTCATCACTATTTATAGTCAGAAAGGTTTTCTCATCAACTTTATAGTATGGGCTCCCTGACCTAAAGAGGGTATGGTGAAAGGTACATTTATACAATGCTATAGGTAGATGTATATTTACAGTTGCATTTTGCATGCTGCTATATCACATATTCCAATGACTGTAATTTTTATTTCTTAAAAATCCAATTGTAAAGTCCTTTAGCTAACCAGGCACAGTATGGAATTTGAAGACAATAATGGGAAGGTGTTCAAGATCCAAGGATGTTTTGTCATTTACTATACTCAGTCTTGCCTCTGCTGCCACCAGATATGCTAACTGCTCATTTATTTTATTTTTTAAGTGTGGAGTATTTCACACAAATAAGAGGGTATGGCAGTATTGGCCAGACCATTGACATCTTCCAGACTTACTACTCCATGTTCCGGACTCATTTTGAGAGCTTTATAGCTGATTCCAAAGGGAATAAATCTCACCTTCAAGGTATGCATCATGCTTTAAAACCTTGCCACTTGCAAGTCAGCTTGCCAAAAAGGAGAGCAACCGCCATTCCCAGGGAAACAGGAGGCAGGGAGCCTTTGACAAGGGAGATCCTGAAGAGCTGGTTCAGTGGGACTAGAATCTCTATCCTGGAGAGAAAGCAGGACAAGATCTATGATCTTTGAAGACCTATGATATTTGAGACAGTGTCCACTGCATGTGAAGTTGCACAAAGCAGCATGAAGAGGAGACAGCCCTGAAACCAGCTTGGCAGAGATAGTTGGTTTAGCTTCTAAAGCAACCAGGAGGAGCTTGGAATGATAGGTTCAATGAACCTTGGTTATCTAGTCTCCTGTCTGCCTTATGCACATGTTTGCATCATCTCCTGGAATTATTAATAGTCCTCTTACAGTAAATATATTTTACCCTTTCCAGTGCACTATATGTAGGATGGCACAGGAAAATGGGATTTCCCCGAAGTCCCTCATGCTTTTTGGAGTCATGATAGAGAGTGTGGGGAAGAGGAAATGAATATGGTTTGCTACAGCTTTCAGTAGACTCAAAAGTGGTAGAGACCTCACATCCATCCTATGAAGGGAGAGTGAAACATAGGAATGAGAGTCAACACATGTGGATAGGTATGAGGCACTGATGTAATTTCTCTATAGGTTTAAGGATGCCATCTGTTGTATACAGTTCTGCTAATGAGACTTCTTGCTGCTATATGGGTGTGTTTTTTCAAAATAAATAATCTGCTTTGGACTGAATCACTTGTACACAAGATGATTTTAAGTGTTTCTTCTTTTAATTACTTTCTCCTTTTCCTCCTGACTTGTCCTATCCAACTTCTTGGAGATGCTGCCTAATAATGTGTCTTTGAGACAGAATCATTCTATAAGTACACTCTCCATCATCTTTGAGAGGTCCTGGAGAGCAGGGGAGGTGCCCGAGAACTGAAAGAGAGTCAATGTCACTCCAGTCTTCAAAAAGGGCAAGAGGGAGGAGCTGGGCAATTACAGGCTGGTCAGCCTCACCTCCGTCCCTGGTAAGATGATGGAGCAGTTCATCGTAGAGAGAATGTCCAGGCATATGAAGGAGAAGAAGGTGTTGAGGAGCAGTCAGCATGGATTCACCAAGGGGAAGTCATGTCTGACGAACCTCATAGCCTTCTATGATGGGATGACAGGCTGGCTGGACGAGGGGAGAGCCGTGGATGTTGTCTACCTTGACTTCAGCAAGGCTTTTGACACCGTCTCCCATACCATCCTCATACAGAATCTCTGGGAGAGTGGACTAGACAAGTGCACGGTGCGGTGGATCGAGAGCTGGCTGGATGGCAGAGCTCAGAGGGTGGTGATAAATGGGGCCGAGTCCAGTTGGAGGCCTGTGGCCAGTGGTGTCCCCCAGGGGTCAGTACTGGGCCCGGTGCTGTTCAATTTGTTCATCRATGACCTGGACGAGRSCAYGGAGTGCACCCTGAGCAAGTTTGCAGATGACACCAAGCTGGGTGGAGTGGCCAACACTCCGGAGGGCTGTGCTGCCATCGAGAGGGATCTGGACAGGCTGGAGAGTTGGGCAGAGAGGAACCCCATGAGGTTCAATAAGAACAAGTACAGGGTCATGCACCTGGGGAGGAATAACCCCAGGCACCAGTACAGATTAGGGGTCGAACTACTGGAAAGCAGCTCCACGGAGAGGGACCTGGGAGTCCTGGTTGACACCAAGTTAACCATGAGTCAGCAGTGTGCCCTCGTGGCCAAGAAGGCCAATGAGATCCTGGCCTGCATCAGGAGGAGTGTTGGCAGCAGGTCAAGAGAGGTGATTCTGCCCCTCTACTCAGCTCTGGTGAGGCTGCACGTGGAGTACTGTGTGCAGTTCTGGGCTCCCCAGTATAAGAGGGATGTGGAACTTCTCGAGAGGGTCCAGAGAAGAGCAGCTAAGATGATTAAGGGAATGGAACATCTCTCGTGTGAGGAGAGACTGAGTGAGTTGGGCCTGTTTTCTCTGGAGAAGAGAAGGCTGAGAGGGGATCTGATTAACATGTATAGGTTCAGGAAGGGAGAATGCAGGGAAGAAGGGGACAAGCTGTTTTCACTGGTGGCCAGCAATAGGACAAGGGGTAATGGGCATAAGCTGAAACACAGGAAGTTCCATCTCCAGGTGAGGAGGAACTTCTTCACTGTGAGGGTGACAGAGCAGTGGAACAGGCTGCCCAAGGAAGTTGTGGAGTTTCCTTCTCTGGAGGTCTTCCAAACCTGCCTGGATGCCAATGTAATCTGTCATCAATTATGAGGCCCATAAAATTAAGGCTGACATCAAAGAAAGTGAGAACATAACAATTGACCTGGAAATGGACATGAAATAGAGGGGAATTGGGAACCTTAAAATAAAATTAAATTGCTTTGGTGAGGAGGGGAAGGAGAGTAAGACCTTGCAGGGGAATTAAGTGATAACTGCTGTGAAAAGACAGAACACAAGATAAAGAATAAAAACATTTCCCTAAAAACATAGGGAAACAAGAATCAACTTTTTAAAGCATTACTTTAAAACATTATAAATTATGAGAATGAGAAATGACTAAGAGATTCCACCATATCACATGCTCTCTCCTAATATAAGCCATCCATGGGACATGACTAACCTACCATCTAAGCAACAACAACAATAACAACAACGACAAAAGTACACTCTACTCCACCTACAGATTTAGAGCTGGGTACTGCCTACTGTCTAATAAGTCAAGGAAGACATGTCTTACAACATTTAATAGCTACTAGCTTTAAAGAAAGGCAACAGATTAATAAAGTTTCACTTTGCCTTAGGACAACCTATAGAAGAAATTGATGGGGTTTCCCCTCCTTTAATCTCACTGCATCAAGTACAGTAAATCTTAGGGATGGCTGGATTAAAATGCTTAAACTATTAAATCTTTCAGGAGACAAATCCTCCTGAGGAAGCTGGAGGATTCAGGATCATAGCAGGAGAAAATTTTAAGCATTGCAAACGTAAACCTAGAATAACATATCTCATTTATCCTCTTACTTGCAGAGCTCAGCACTTTATCATGAAAATTCTGCAAATTGAAAAAAAAAAAATGTTTTCTATATAAAACAATATTTTGACTGTTCACGATGCAGGAGATGGCTTGTAAGAAAATATCTCTGTCTGTAAGAAGGTGAAGAGCAAAAAAGGATAATTAAGGAGTAACTTTGCACAAGCTTGCACAATTTTGATTCTAACCTGAGCATTGACTACAGTATGTATGAATGAGTTTAAAAAGGTGTGCCCACTTAACCTGGCATGCAACTTGTTTTTAGGGCATAAGGACATACTAAGGACATAAAAGAAAGCTTGATCTGGTACTTGCTTGCAGTTTAGATGCAAAAATGCCTAGGTAGCAGAATAAAGTCCTTAATATCTTCCTAAATATTAAAGCCTTAGACTTACAGGAGAACAAAGATTTTTTAAAAGCTCATAGAAGTATGTTTAGGATAGGATGAACCAAAGGTCATCCTGTACAGACTCCTGATCCAAGCAGGCCTGTTGAACATTAATACAGTATTATTAGTGCATTTCTTGCATAGTAACACATTGCACGTTTCCACACGGAGACCGATTTTGTATATGTGTGTGGTTAAAAACTGTAAAAACAAGTATTATCTCAATTTTGATGCTTCCACACCTGCAGTAATAGTGCAGGTGTGTAGTAATAGCAAGCCATGGCTTGCTGAGGGGGCCATTCTGCCCCTCCACTCAGGTCACTGACAAATAAATTGAACAGGGCTGTACAGAGGACTGACCCCTGAGGGACACTGCTAACTATAAGTTTCCAACTAGACTCTGCACCGCTGATCACAATCCAATCCATTTTGCCACCAAGACCGAGGTTAGATGTTCTGTACTGTTTAAGCAAGTATAGCAGGAGAGTTTATCTCTTTAGAAAGACCAAATGTCTAAATGCTTCAAGAAAACAACATAGAAGCTAAAGCAATAAAGGTAATTATTTTTCAAAACAACCAATTATAAATTAATCTTCCTCCCCCTGCCTAAATCTTATGGACTAAGCAAAAATTAATCAAACTTTAAGTACCATTTTCACAATATGCTGTTTAAAATATAAAGCATACATTTCATTTTAGCAAGCATTCTGTGGCCATAAACATTGTTGTCCATATGGACCAAAATGTCTTTTTTTTCTTTTGCTGCTTGCACTTCTTCCATTAAGAGTATTACTAGAACCCCTCTTGTTCATTTTGACTTCCTTGCATATTTCTTATCTTCTACTGATACTGCCTTAACCAATCTCTGATAAAAAAATTATTGGAACAGTAGTACACGTGTCAGGCTTGGAGGAATTGGAGGCTGTGTACCAAATTTAAGATGCAGTTTTCGTGATGCAGACGTAGCAGTTTTGGTGATGCAGACAGCAGACATAGCAGCTTTTTGGCATTTTTAGTAGATTCTCCTGAATCCATCAATGTGGTCATTTCATTTGTATAAGACTGACAAAAGGAGGGCACAAAGAAATGTTGCAGTTTGTGGAAATAAGTGAAATTGTTCAGAGCTCTATGTTGCTAGCAATGGCACAGATGATTAATCAAGCCCAGTTTACACTGAGTTTGCAACTGAACTTTCCTCACCCCAATACAGAGGAGCTGTGACACTAGCTCAACACTAGCTCCTTTGAGCCAGTGGTCTGCTCCACTCCACACAAGTTTATAGTGTAAACAAACTCAGTTGACCAATGCATTTTATCCCCTGGGAACAGAAAGCAGCTCCAGGTGTTTTCAGTTTAGAATAGAATTAGTTTCAGTTAGAATATATATACACACATATATATATATATATATATATTTTATCTTTCTCACTCCAGAAAGATGAGCCAAAAAAGCCTGTGAAGAAGTATCTGCAAGTATTCTTTAGCATTATAGAGCAAGAGCAAAGATGAGGTAAAAAAGCATGCAAAAAAAAGCCTTTGCGATAAGATTTTCAGACTTTCTTATTCTGTTGTTATCCTCTGTTTTAGCAATCAGTATAAATCAAACATCAGTAAAGGACTCTTCAGCAACTGGACTGATTAAGAAAAGATTATGCTCTTACTACAAAATTTTATGAAAATTTGAAGTTATAAACTCATTTCTAGTATTTCATCTTAAAGAACAATATTTTTAATGAGCATAGGAAGTTCATCCAACAATGGCTATTTACTGAAACTATTCTGATCAAAACGGTGTAAAATTCATTCCTAGTCTCAATAAATTCTACAAGGTCTGCTTTTCAGGAATATACAATCAGGAGTTTACTAAAAATCTATGGATCCTTTCTAGTACAGGCACAGGATTACTACATGTAAAGTCAAGTGGTTAAAATTACAGTTTAGAAGTATCTGCATTATTGAGGTTACAGTAAAAGTTGGATTAAAAGCCTAGAACCAGGTTAAGGTTCATTACAATGACAGAAATGTAACAATGTCTGAAAGCGTTATGACACAGACAGCCAATAACAGGCTAAACAGTGGATTCTGCTGACAACTGTGTAGGAGTTTTTGTGTTTTTAGGACTTAATAAGGTAGAGAGATTAGCAAAAGTAGATGATATAGTGTAGCATAGGGCATAGAGCACTGAGCATGGCGTTCGGAAGATCTCGCGATGTCACGGGAGTTAGGTGCATAATTAATTTAGACAGTTTACTGATAACCCCATGCCATACAAGGCGAAAATTTGAAATTAGTGTCCCGATTGGGGAGTAGGTGAGTTTGCGCATTTCGAATGGAGTATTTAGGCAAACTGAACTATGCAATAAACACCATTTTGCCGCATCCCCCATAGTGATAACTGTGCTCCAGGGCCCCGGGGTGAGGACAACCCCAGGTCAGTCCAGCTAGCAAACAAGGCTTGCCAACCCCCGTCGGCAACACAACTGTTTATAAATTTGAAGCCCATTCTTAACTTTCATTTATAATTTCCAGAATTTTTGCACTGTTTATAGGTGCCTGTAAGTACTCAAGATGTTTTCATTTTATGGTCATGGTTTTGTATCTTAGGAACATTCTTATCTGTCTTAGCCATTTATCATATCCTACAAGAACTGGGGGAAATTGAGCATTTATTCCACAGGAACAAGAGATTTCAGTTAAAAACAACAAGAGAAACCTTATTTTATTACTCAAGCTGTAACATTTTAAAGCTCATGCTTTATGTTACCTTACATGAGGCAATGGATACACCTACTCATTTTATAAACACCAAGAGAGCTTGTTTTACTAGATAAGCCAAGAATGTGCCAATAACTTCCAGAAGGCCCTGAGCATGATTGTACAGCATTTACTATCAGTTGATAGTTTTTGGTTTTTTTCTTCATAATTTGTAGCACTACTAATCTTTAAAGTTAAATAACATTAAATCTCCCTTTTAAAATCAGCTAGTCCCTCATTCATTCCCATTAGTTAGTACTTAGATTCCTACATGTACAAGAGAAGACAGTGAAAAAAACGGAAGTCATTTTATAATTAAGAGGAACACAGCTAAGTTTAAGATACAGTTTTCCCACTGGCAGAAGGCATAGAGTGTCTATTAAGAAATCTAGCTAAACCAAGAAGGTATAAGCAACACTAAGGATCCAAGGAAAACAGACTGCATTAAGTTTTCAGTTTCAGCCCTCTAGTTCTCTGAGAGCACTACCCCCACACACCATTTTTTGGGGTTTTTTTTTGAGCCTTCTTTCCCCTCTCTTCTCTCTCTAGGCTAGAAAAGAAGAAGAAATCTAAGACTAGACTCCTTATCAGGGCCGCTTCAGACTCCTGCTTCCTCTAGTAGAGTGTTCTTGTCTAGTCCTCCTCTCTTGGCTTCAGATCTTCTCCTTTTGCAGGACCTACACTTCTCCTTTGTTATTCTGAGGACTAACCAGATCCTGCCATCTTCCTGACCTCCTTCAGAGAGGTATCAATACAGGTCTTATCAGCATAGTCTGTTAGCAATTTGCAGGCTCCTATGACTGCTGAGCTACACAAGTGACAGGATCCTTCTGTTTCAAGCAGGCTCCATATTGAAAAAAAATTGAAATCAATTTTTGGCAGAATATTATTAGATTAAAAACAGATAGAAGAAGCAATAATCAACCCCTGGCTTTCTGCCATGCCTCTGACAATTGCCACCATTTCAAACTCAGGAGAGCTGGATCTGTTCATGAGCAGTCATTTTCCAGACAATCTTATTACACTAAACAGAATTTGAGATCAGGTTCTAAGGCTTTCAAATAGGTTCAAGGAGGCAGAGAAAATATTTAGAATATAATATTAAGCACTAAACTAGCCAGCTGAGAATGGAATAAAGACAATTGAAAACAACAGGGAAAAAAGCCATAGTCTTCTGAATATGAACTGTGGTAATAATTTGTTCTATTAGAAACTATTCAAAATCAAAAGCATGACATGTTGGGTTAACTATAAAGTTACAAAGATTTAGAGAATTTGGACTCTGAAATAGGAAGAATGATGAGGTTAATTAAGGCTGAATGTAACTTAGAAAGTCCAACCTCACCCAGTTTTTATAAAAAGAGAATCTTCAAAACGTTAGTGATTCAGTAGGCTTTTATCTTAAACATCAAGTAACCTAGTTTTGTGTTAATTAAAATCATTACTGCACTCTCCAAAGGACTCACTATTAGTGGAGTTATATAGAAAGGTTTTCTATCCCATTAATGAAAGAGCACTGTTTTTTTTTCTGAGCTCCGCAGGATTGTTGGCTAAATCTTCAACAGCCATTTTCAGTGAATATCAGATTCAATGCAAGTCTCAGAAACCCCAGTCATCAAGAAGACAGAGTTAAGTTTTATTAAAGACAAACTTATGCCAAACAGATACAGCATTTTGTTCTTCATGTAGATAATTTGGGGGATACCTATAATGCAAGAATAATAATAATAAAGCCAATCTCATCTACTCAGCAATTTCCTGCACTGAGAAAGCCTCCATCGCTACTTGTAAGCATTTATTTTTTTTTCTAATCAGAGACTGGGGAATGCCGTGTATCGGATAAAAACAGAATATCACTATCTCTTTAAACAGTATTCCTATCTCTACGGGGAGTGTGAGTTAGAAATTACTCACCCATAATAACAAACTATACCTAAGCCCACATTCCTGACAGCTCAGGTTCCCATATCCAAATATCCTTACTCCACTGATCTTTTCAGTCTCCAGTAACATACATGTTATGGTATATACTCATATCCAAACATGGTAGGTGACAGCAATCTTGCACCAAATATGGCACAGCACAAACATCCCCAGGCTGCATCCCTCCCCCTCAGCACAGCTATTTCAGATTTAAGCACTGTTTCCTAAGAGATGGTCAGCCATGGCAGTAGCAAATAGTATTGAGTTTTCAACCTTGGTGTGTAGTATGTACCTACCAGCCCAAGAACAGAAGTAATCTAGTGGTCCATGTACATACTACCATGGCCATCAGTATAGCAGCTGATTATTATGACTTCCCAGCCATAACAAGGACATAGATGTTGAGTTTATGGGGGAGCAGTCACATGTAGACACTATGTAAAAATGGAACTGCTGTTCCTTTGTTTCAAAGACATCCAAGTTCGGGACTGTCAGATTCCCTGCCTTCTTCCTCATCCACAATTTCCTTTTCCTGTTGGCACGGTTTGCCAAAGGCAAGCTGGATTGTAATCAAGTTGAAAATGAGGATGTGCAACTTGATTATGCATCAGCAAGTACTATAGTAGTTGGTTGCCAAAGGGAACAATGCATAATGATTAGGACACCATAAAAGATTATAGGACTCCAGAATGTGAAGAGGTAGCAGCATAGGCACAGCACTATGTTTTTTTCATAGAAAACAATGTGGTGGAGACCTCATCCCGTTACTCCTGAATACTGAACTATGAGGTTCTGCACTCAATGACAGTTAGAATAAAAACAGAATAAAGGATTATCACTGTGTGGCCCTAAGTCATATGGGGACGGCAGAGGATGAACTTGCCAATAACAAGCCAGCAAACTAGTAAGACCAAATATATTAAGCTGAAAGATAAGCAAAGGGAAAAACCTAAAGAATAAAGTAGCTGTTTGTGTTGTACTTTCCTCAGTCTGGTAAATAACAAAAGTGTTAATTTTACTGCCACAGTACAAAAGAAAGGATGATTGACTGTGGCAGATCCTAATATCTTTTATTCATATATGCATATATATGTATACATATTTCAGTTTAAAACAAGCCAGTCACTTCACACAAGAAACTTATGAATTTACATGCTGTGCATTGCCCCCTCCAAATGCAGAAGCTACCTTCTGGAGTATATGCGCTCTGTCAGTGCTACAGTTGCTAGTAGGAGCTGTAGCCAGAAAAGGCTGCAATAGTTAGTGAGCTATCTTTAATAGGTACAAGTCTCTAAGCCTGTAAAAGTTCATTCATAGAGAATATGAAAATTGACCTACAAAAGATGGTTATAAAGAGTGAATAGGGATCAATTTTTCATCCACTTTTTTTTTAAAAATGAAAAAAATCAATAAGTAATCAAAAAGGACCAAGTTTTAAAGCAAATAGACTTGATTCTTCTCCCATGACAAGAAGCAGAGAGACTTACAGTACCAAATATCCATTTCCTTACCCTTAAATACCTTTATCCCTTAATCCTTAAATACCTTAAAAGTATTTAAAGGCACGTATCATGTTTTCTCCTTTCTTACTCTTCCTTGGGTGTCCATTTATGGTCAGTATCAAAGGCAGAATACTGAATTAGATGCAATCTGAATCAGTATGGCTATTCTTACCACTCATCTATTTTTCATAATCATAAGTATTTATCCATTGACATGACAAATTTAATAAATCAGATGATTTACTTAATTGGCAGACAGGTTACAAGACTCATTTGCAATGCTTTTTGTTCAGAACCAGTTACTACAGATCAATTCTCATTAATACACAGGTCCTGAGAATACACGGAGAATGTGAGGACATGAAATCATCTTATCATCTTGTTTTTGAAACAGAACACTGCTTTTGCTGCTTTACCATTTTTTTTTTTTCTCAAAATAGAACCGGAATGTTTTCAAGTGCTGACATTATTCATTTTTAAGCCACCTTTACTTCTGAGGCAGTCCAGCTATTTCTCCACAACACCAGGTATGAGAAAAAAAAAAAAAAAAAAAAAAAAAAAAAAACTTTAGCTATAGTACAATATGCCATCTTAAAACTTGGAAAGTGTGTAGCAGCGTTCCCTATGAAACTCAGGGATGCACAAGTTAATTTTTGCATGCACACAGAATAGGTCTCTGAAAATCAGATACCTCTGAGTTTGCAAGACTCTTCAAAGAATATATATTCATAGTGGAGTCACTCAATCCAGTCTATGGCCTCTTACCATCTTTCCAAAAATTCTGTACTGCCAGAGAAAGGTTTGAAGATTTCTAGATGAATCACTCAAATTCATAAAAGCTGGCCAGAGTAAATCCTGCCTCAAACAGATAGTGTCTTAGTGCAGTAATGAAAAATTCCATATTAAAAAAAATCTCAGTACATAGCGTCACAGCAAAATATAGCATATATGAATGAACTGCAATATAAGGATAGATACAAGGATAAATATTTTGTTTTCCTTTGTTACTATGTATTCATAGCATGAAAAGGAATACCTTGCAATTTATTATGGCTCATATTTCTTTTTTTTTACACAAAGTATTTTTTTTGTTTTACACAAAGCACAGATATTTACCTTTACAAGGGAAAATATAGGTGATTTTCACTTGTCTTCCACAAAGATGTATCAGGAATTGAGTGCTGCCAGCTTTCTGTGCTAATCAACTTTGCACTCAACTACAATACTATCATCTCATTTCCCATCATTGCTTACCTGAGTCTAGGCATGTTCACTGCTGTCCTTTGACAGCTACAACTGTCAAGTCAGCTTGGTTTAAAAAAGGTGACAGTTTGTGAAAGCTGGTACCAAAGATAAAGTTACCATTTCTTGATAGGTAAGTTCTTCTGAGCATGTAATAACATTTCCAGCACGGAGAGTATCCAGATTCATCGTAGTGACTTGAGCGGTTTTATTCCAAAGACTGAAAAGTCAGGCAATTGAGAGACTAGAAATCAGTCTTTAGCAACACAATAACATCCTCAAGATATGCTCATTCCTACCCAAGTCTTTTAGGTAGTACTGTTAAGAAATTTTGCAGAAGTAAGGAAAAAACAACCCTACTTTCCTTAAAAATCCCTCTTATGATGAACTTGACTCAGGAAAGTAACAGACACCTCGAAAGATAGGCTAATTTACCACCCGAGAAAGCAACTTTGCTTCATAGAAGAGAAAGAATCAGCAGCCAGCACAGCAAGGCCAAACACAGTGCAGAAACATTGGTACCAAAGTAGGCAGCTTGCCATGCAGCTTGAGAAAACATGTTCGAAACATCACATTCTATTAAAAAGCCGTAACTACTTTTGAGTTTTATTGCTATGGACATCCTTCAAAATAGACAGTAGCAGAGCACATTCTTTTGGTATAATGATGCAGCACACTACATGGTAAATTTGGGTTTTGTAATGGTAAAGCTGCACCTGAGCTCAGCCTTGGCAAGTCAGATTTTAGAGAGAGAGAAAGAGAGAGAGAGAGGTGGTGGGACAGGGGGAAACACAACACTTCTTTCTAAAGCTCCTTCAAACACAATCCCTGTCTACTTTGCCATATGTCTATAGATGGGCATATAATTTGCTTTACTTATGCGTTTCAGCTAAGAAATTTATCACATTATCAGCCAGTGGGGCAGAGACAGTGGACAGAAAGAATGCTGGGCCCTGCAACAGTGCCCACTGCACACAAGATGTTTAAATTGAAGACAATTCTTCAGTATTTCACATGTCTTCAATGCCCAAGAGAGGGGACATGATGGAAAAAAAAAAAAAAAAAACAGTGCAATCACATTCTTGAAGTATCAAAAACACCTGAAAAAAATCACTATTTTTCTGCAAAATATAAGCAGATCCTCAAGTAATTCATCAAAATTTTTATTTTAACAGTATAGTTTAAAGGGAAATAGTTTTTATTCAACTTTTTCTGAAGCAAGACTACACGTCCTAGATTACATACTAAACTCTTAAAGGTATACTATTACAGAATTTAACAGTCAGGGAACTCAATTGTGAGTTTCTCCTCAGTTCCTTCTAGCCTTCTGGTATTGAATACTTAAGTGTATTGGTTTAGTTAAATATTTAATAGTTGACAAATGGAAGCAGGCAGTGTAAGCTTTGTAGTGGTTCATGCTATTAACCATATGACTGTGAATGCAAGATTTAAGTATTTGCCACACCAGCATTTCAGATCCCTAGAGTCTCCAAAGTTATTTACTAGATTCAATAGAGCTAAGTAGTCAAACTGCAATAACCTATACTAATATTAGTGCAGTCTGCTGCTCTACTTAATGAAACCATGAACAATCACACTAAACACTAGAATAAAAGCTGATTTACTACCAAATTGCTTGTATTTGAGGAATTATTTTAAGGGGGGCAAAAAAGGCAATTGACACAATTTCAACAAGGTAATGCAATTATTACAGCCCATTTCTTCTGACTTACATGAAATGAAAAATTATGGTAACTAGAAATAGTCTCATTATGTTTAACTCTTCATATGCACCAAGTCACATTTGGACCTCCCTGTCCCCCCCCCCCCCCCCCCCCCCCCCCAAAAAAAAGCTACCCACTTCTTGGGCACAATTACACACAATTACAAATACTTCCAAAAACAGCACTACATATCACTTCTCTAGCTTAAAAAAAAAATAAAATAAAATAAAGAAGTTACTGTGCTTCAACTTCAAGGGGTCTATCTTGCAAAAGTGGACTTTCAGAGGAATACCACATCTTTCCACAGAAAATAAATGGAAAGTAAAGCCTGTGATGCTGATGGAGAGGACCATCTTGTCTACAGTAAGCCCTTCCATCCAACATCCTCTCATCTCATTCATGCCCAAGACTCAGCTGCCAACTTGATCCAAGACAAAAGCTGTGGCCTAACTGTGCGCTCAGAGTGCCACAGAAACTCATAAGTTAAAAGAAGTCCATAAAGCAGAACCATGCAAGATAGATGTAAAAAATAAACTTACATTTGAGATGGTGATTGTAAGTAGCTCAGAGTTTTAAGATAAAAGCACTGACATAGAGATGCATAAAATTCTACAGGGAGGCAAGAATTATCTTCAATGAATTCAGTGAAAGAAGGCAGAACAGCAACAAGAAATCTGTTGCAGACCACACAGTTATTCTACCTTTTACATAGATAAGTCAAGCACTACAAAATACTTCACTTCCCACGCTAAACCAGTCTTATCTGTCCAGTTACCTGGCAGAAAGGGTATTTCATGTTTCTGCTTTAAGTCAAGCAGACTTTTAGTACACCTCAATAGAAGGCAAGCAGTATATATTTCACTAGTAGGCTTCATACTGCAACACAGACAGTTGAACATGCCTGTGCAGAATGATTTTTGCAGTATCAGCAATAGGGAAAACTAGTAGCTACAAATACAGTGCAGTACCACTGTTAGAAAATAACACGGATGTATTTTCAGAGACCTTAATGAAAGCATTCAATAGTCCAGGGACTTAACACTATTGCACATTATACAAATTACACTGCTGGTGAGTAACAACTTATGTCCTACTCTGGCCAATCTAGTAGTAGACTGAAATTTTCTTATTAGTCTCCACAGATGACAGATAGAATAGCATCTCTCTACTCTTTGGTAGCACTGTCCCTGAATGTTAATACAGAATTCAGAGTTGTGCACAAGCAGCACTGGGTGTATGTGTGTACAATTGCACTTGTCTCATGTCCTTTTCCTTGCTCTAGTAGCTGTAATGAGCAAACCATGTCTTTTTCAGTGACGGAATTTTTGCCTCAACCTTACTTTTAGATACACTGTTAGATAGCTGCTCAAATGGAGATAGACTTCCAGGAGAAAAGACCAGTTGCCAATGAATAGATTAATAGGACAGCTTAGCAGGAATCGAGCAGGATCATCAAGCAGGATCAGAGGTGGCTGATCTCATTAAGCTCTACATCAAATACAGTCTTAAGCTTGACCACAGCCAGACTAGAATTAGAGGACACGTGCACTTCCCACAGCTTTGCAAACCAGCTGGCATGGATGGCACAGGGACTCTGCACTCATCTGCAATTGCCTTGAATACAAAACAAGAGAAGCCTTTCCTATGTATAAAAAGCCAGCGATAGCCAAAGCGACTTGTTTGCCTGTTAAGCACATCATCATCATTTGTGCTGCCACCCAGAGGGACCTGGATAGGCTGGGCAGAGAGAAACCTCATGAATTTCAACAAAGGCAGCGTCTAGGAATAACCCTAGACACCAGGACAGTCTGGGGAGTGACCTTCTGGAGAGCAGTGCTTCAGAGAAGGACCTGAGTGTCATGGTGGACGACAAGTTGACCTTCAGGCAGCAGTGTGCCCTGGTGGCCAAGAAGGCCAACAGGATCCTGGGGTGCATTAAGAAGAGTGTCCCCAGCAGGATGAGGGAGGTGATCGTCCCCCTCTACACAGCCCTGGTAAGGCCACATCTGGAGTACTGCGTCCAGTTCTGGGCTCCCCAGTACAAGAGGGATGTGGAGCTGCTGGAGAGAGTCCAGCACAGGGCTACGAGGATGATCAGGGGCCTGGAACATCTGCCCTATGAGCAAAGGCTGAGAGAGCTGGGCATGTTCATCCTGCGGAAGAGAAGGCTGAGGGGGGATCCGACACCTGAAGGGAAGGAGTAAAGAGGATGGTGCCAGCCTCTTTTCAGTGGTGGCCATTGATAGGAAACAGCCACAAACTGAAGCACTAAAAGTTCTGCAAGAACTTGAGGAAAAATTTCTCGACAGTGAGGGTGATAGTACCCTGGAACAGGTTGCCAAGAGAGGTTGTGGAGTCTCTTTCTCTGGAGATCTTCCGAACGTGCTTGGATGCAGCCCTGCGCCACATGCTCTAGGTGAACCTGCATGTGCAGAGGGGTTGGACTAGATAATCTCTAAAGGTCTCTTCCACCCTTAATGATTCTGTGATCAAAAAAGTCAGTGATACTCCTCCTCCCTTCATGTCTCCCTTATGCATTTAAGGGCATTTCACTGTGAAGAGTCTGTAGGGCATTTCAGCGTGCAGAACACAGTGTAACATAATAATAAGAAACATAATAATAAGAATCTACATAGACTATCAGTCTGGTACAAACATCAGGTGTAATTAACCATCTAGGGGTATTGGTCCATATCATTTTTCATCTAGTCATACCACATCAATCTATGTACTGTAGCCACAATGAAGTAGATGTGTTAGGAAAGTTAACAACACAAATTATTGTTCAGAATATTATGTATGCTATGCGTTATGTATCTATATTTAAGTACTTTACAACATACTATTAGATAATAGCATTTTAACACGGTTTACAGATAATGACAAGACAAAATCCTACTAAATGGGCCCATTAGACATATGTAAGTCAACCTACAATCATTCACCCACCAGGCAAAGTACCGGGAGAAGAAAATCCACTCCCTGCTCATCCCACAAGGCTCCTCAGATAACAGGATGTTGTAAGCATAAGGGAAGATGCATCATGCCTAAGAGCATAGCGTTTTTTGTTTGTTTGCTTGTTTGTTTCCTTTTCATGGCACCATATGCTGCTCTGTCAGAAAGCCTGACTTCTGTCCACACATTATCTCATGCATCCATTATCATTGCTTGGGGTCTCCAGTGCATTTGCTTTGTAAAGAGATTCTTTTAAAACTGAAACTACCTAAAATAATGACTCATCAAGATGACCCAGAATCAATTGCTTCCATAAATCCTACTCTTGGAAAGCCACACAGGTCGATACAAAGCAGTGCAAGGTTTATTCCTCCCAACTAAATCACTTGGCTACCACTGACAAAACCACCCATAAAATTCTATAAAGTTTTATAAGACACATCAGCTGATAATTATCATATTATTAATCAAGTAGAAGCAGAGAAAAGGAATGTTGCTGCAATTTTTATTTTAACTTACAAAAATTTTCAGAGAAGATCAGAAAAGCATACTCTCACACAACATTTTCAAATGTAAAAGCAATGGAGCAAGACAGTAAAATGAGAAGAGTAGGGAACAATTACAATCTGTTAAAACAAGAAATTAGCAAAAACAATAGAACTTTTTTTCCTCCCCTCTACTGAAATCTATATCAATGTCGCTCTTTAAAATCTAAGAAATATTTCTCCCAAAATCTCCATAAATAAAAGTTAACTTATTTCCACTATTACTGCTGTTAATCATCAAACAATGAGGCAGGTTTAGAGACCATCCAAGCAGCCTAGGCAAAAATAGTAGAAAATGTGTCTGAGGCTACCATTCAGCTCGGGGAAGGGGAAGGGAAGAAAAGAAGAGGAAGAAGAGGAAGAAGAAGAGGAAGAAGAAGAGGAAGAAGAAGAGGAAGAAGAAGAGGAAGAAGAAGAGGAAGAAGAAGAGGAAGAAGAAGAAGAGGAAGAAGAAGAAGAGGAAGAAGAAGAGGAAGAAGAAGAAGAGGAAGAAGAAGAGGAAGAAGAGGAAGAAGAGGAAGAAGAGGAAGAAGAGGAAGAAGAGGAAGAAGAGGAAGAAGA